>NC_056739.1:1745662222-1745917222 GCF_019279795.1 Protopterus annectens | reverse complement strand
ATGAAGCCCCAAAACTGCAAGCTAACACAGTCCACATGGCTAGCATCTGTGACATTAAAATTGCATCCTGCCTCAGAAGGATGTGATCCTTAACTCCCTTAATCTGATGCTAACTTGTGTGGCTTTAACATCTACCTGTCGTGACCTTAGCTCATGTGGTAGTATTGTTGTCACCTGCCACTGTGCCCTCATTCGACATGTCCAGGTGATGATGGCTTTGCCCTGCCCACCCTCTGACTTGTGTCAGTATGGTAATGTCTGATGCACCATATGGTCAATCAGTGCACTGTATTGCATAGCCAAGATGTGATAATGCATACATTCGTTTTAGTTTGTGTTGTCTGTATCGCTGTATCATTGCCCATATTTATGGACCAAATGTTGTCTGTTTGCCAGTGTTGCAGTGTACTGCACCATCTCTGCCTTGCATGAAGTGCTGCTACAACCTGTTCTTCTTCTTCCAATGACTCTGTGTCCATCTAGTCAGCTGAAGCTACAGCAGGACTTTCAAAAGTACTGCAATGCTTCCACATTGCTGTATCTGCATGTATACTACCATATTATGTAAGAGGGTGCACACCATGAGTATTTGAGTCCAGATCTCAGATGTATACTGCAGTGTACCATCAGATGTAGTCATCCAACAGCATTCCATGTCTTTGAATATATGGAATCCAGCCATGGTAGGGGGATTCTGGAAAGGGTCATCACACATGGCATACCCAGTATCATTTGCAACACACAACAGTGGACACCATTAAATGTGGCCTGCTGTTTGAATGTGAACTGTATGTACTGGCCTGTGTTACTGCTAAAGTGCACCCTTACCAACTAGATGATGTTGTAGTAACTCACTCCCCACAAAATATTGCAAAAAGTTGCATGTTTGCCAGATGTCTATCATGGGAAATGTTTGGGTGACACACTGACACATTGCATGCACCTGTTGGTGGAATGGAAGCTCTTTCAGTTGATGTACTGGATGCAGTGTGGAGCAGGTGGGGGCCTTGATTATGATGTGTGTGCAATCAATGGCTCCCTGCACCTCATGTAAATGGACTGTGTTATAAAACACCCATATAATGGTAGATCTCTCCTTTGCTGTCCTTAGAAACCATGTATTCTCCTCCCCATGCTGCAGCACCATGTCTAGGAGCTGGTGTAAGATCTGCAAAGTTGATGCCTGTGAAATTCCAAGCATGTACTCTGTCTGATGCTGAAAGGTCCCTGTAGCAAGGAAGGTTAATGCTGCACATACCTTCATGTCAAAAGCATCCTCCTTATTTATACATGAGAGTCATACTTCTCAACTCGCAGACATTGAAAACAGGAGCAAAGGCCTTGAAAAGTAGGTACAGCCAACCAAAAATTTGGACATCTAATTAGCGTAACATTTTAATATCAATTAGCACTAATTCTTCCTGCTTCTAGTAGAAATGTGTGATGATACTCAGAAACGCATTTAAAAAACAGAGTAACAAAAATGATACAAAATTTTAAAAGCATTATCAAAGAGACGATGTAAAATATGTACACTTTATTGAACTTTATTGCAAAATTCTACCATATAAAGTCATTAATGTTTGGTTCGGAAAAATGGAGAGGCAACATGTTTATCCTCCTTAAATTATTGGTTCCAATAGTACATTGATTATATAGTGTGGTTTTCTGAGTACTAGACAGCTTCAAAAGTCATATGTGATGAAGGGAACTCAGAAATTGTGTGAAGGGGTAAATCAAGTCTGAAAATAGGACCATGCCTCCAGAAGTAGGAACGTCATGTACGGGGGTAAACCAGACCTGAAAATAGGAACTCTTCTCCAAAATAATGACAATTGAGAGGTAGTAGGCTACATTATTTGTGGAGGACAGTTTAAAGTGAACTAAGTTGAATAATGTTCCAGTATTTGTGAACAAAAAAATAATTACTTTGTTATTTTCTTAAATCCAGTTTCTGGCTCCTGAGATACTGTATGACCTCCTGACAAACTGATGCCAATGCTACCTGACAGAGTTCTAGTTTAAATGGCAGAAATGTAATTAAATGTTGGAGACCTAGTGAGAAATAAGATAAACGTAAATGTATTTCCTAATTAAAGTATTGGTTAGTTAGAGCAGGTTGAAAATTTTATTTACAAATTTCTAAGTAATCATAAGATGCATGAATAGATATAAAAAGCACAATGAGCAATTTATTAACAAAATGAGAATTTATCAACTAATAGGCAAGAACAATGCATTATTCAGATAATGTTGCAAACAAATAGCAAGGAACAGGTCATTTCTTAAAACTGACTCCAAAATGATACTATAACATTGTTTTTTTCTTGAGTAAAATTCTGGCAAAAATCTAATTGCAGATGTCCAGTCAAGAAACTACAGAATAAACTGTGATGACCATGATCCAATTAAAATTGAACAAGTTTTGCGGTTAGCTGATTTTCGAGTAACTGCTGTTTTAATACCATTTTACAGTTGACTGTCTTATGATTGTCTCCTAAGTGTTTGTAAAATATCTGAGCTTCTCTTGTGCCGGCTGGTGAGCAGGTTATACTTAGCCTGTAATCTGAGAGATGCTATTACTTGAAAGAACAAATGCCAGCAAAGTTCACCGCAGACTGCTTAGTGCTATAGCAGAAGACATTTCACTCTGAAGTTTAATACGCAAATGGACCTAGCAAGTCTCCTGTTTGACTTGGTGGTTTAGTTGCCTTTTGATGATTCTTTGCACAGTCCATACACTGGGTAATAATGAAACCTGGCATTTGAGCAAACTGGTTTATACCTTTAAATCTCAGATACCTTGTAGCTGAATTTATACTGTGACCACAGCTCTTTTGATAATATTGCTACACTGGGTAATAATGAAACCTGGCATTTGAGCAAACTGGTTTATACCTTTAAATCTCAGATACCTTGTAGCTGAATTTATACTGTGACCACAGCTCTTTTGATAACATTGCTACACTGGGTAATAATGAAACCTGGCATTTGAGCAAACTGGTTTATACCTTTAAATCTCAGATACCTTGTAGCTGAATTTATACTGTGACCACAGCTCTTTTGATAACATTGCTACACTGGGTAATAATGAAACCTGGCATTTGAGCAAACTGGTTTATACCTTTAAATCTCAGATACCTTGTAGCTGAATTTATACTGTGACCACTATTGCTTACATTATATTTAATCTCTGTTTACCCTACAGGCGCTATGCCTTCTTGTATAGATGTTAGCACACAGAAGTGTGCCTCTCAACCTCTTAGAACAAAAAATCTGGACACAGCTTAAAATAATGGGCAAACAAAGGCTCAAAAACAGGGACAAATTTTAAATGTTGCTCTTGGAAAGTTGCTGGAATAACAAGTTTTGTGTTAGCATGCATTTTTCTAAAGGACATAAAGTCTGAAACCTAAATGTGTGTTGTTATTTAGTGACTTCAGTCTTCAGTGATTTGCCAGAAAAACACACATTTTATGAGGAAAAGACCAAAAATATGAAGTGAAAATCTGAAGAGGTATGCACAGCAGTACTTGACACATTTTAACGTCTAACTGTAATACAAGGCTCAACGTATAAGCAAATCTTGCTGCATCATTTGAATTATTTAAGTTATATTTAACATGGCTTCTTATCACTTAATGTTTATAGCAGTTATCACTAGAAGTTTTGACTTAAATTACGAAAAGTGCAGTATCTTAGCAATGGACTCTGCTGACCACAAATGCTGTTCCACTTTCAGCACTTCAGTAAATATATTTTCAAGAGGAACACACTGACCTGAATTTAGACATGTTTACCAGAATTTATAAGTATAGTGGGCATAAGCAAGAAACTTGTAACCAGACTCTTGTATTTTTCCATATGGTTTACAATGAATCATCTTCACTAAATTACATGCAGTTTTACTATTTCTTATAAAAACCCTACATGGTAGCTCATGTAACATATTTAAACTGTTTCGTCATGTCTTAAAATCATATAAGGAACATCATCAGGTAAAATACTAACTGGAAAAGCAGACTAAAAAGTAATAATCTTGGTTACTTAGCTAATAGGCTGTCTATTTATTTTGGTGACACTTCGTTCTATCCATATTATATGCAATATGCTTGTCTGTACTAATGTATAAGGGAAGAGAGTATGAACAAAAACATTGTTAATCTGTAACATTAACACTCAGCTGGTGAGCAAAACATATTTCTTTAATGCAGAATTGACTTATGCAGTGTAATATACTGAAATATTTTACCAGCTGTATCATTTGGCTATTATTTTATTACAACTCTATTTCTAATTGCATCTAGTGTCGCTGTGACCATGGGCAACAAGTTACATATTATTTGAACTCTAATTATACAGAATCCACAAAAAAGTATCATATTTTCTGAGAAGTATATTTTAGGTTTTGATTTTTCACGCTTCTTTTTCATTTGCCTAACTTTACAAGATGAAATCAGTTTCACACATTGCTGTGTCTTGTCATATAAATACATTTACTTTGAGACAGTCTTCTCCCCTTTGCTTCATGAAACCACGGGCTACACTGGTTGTACCTGAGATGCTTTTTGCTAAAAAAAGGACATCCTTGCAAACGTACTTCTAGCTTTGTTAAATTTGAGCAAATGTGCTTATACTAAAATCATCAATCACTAAAGCATGAAATGAATATTTGAGAATCAACTTTGTATTACTACTTATAAAATTCCATATGTTGTCAAATATTGATTCAGCATTTTACCTAGTGCTGAATTCAGAATACTGTAATTGTACACAAACCAGTTGTTGTTGTTTGTCTTTCGGCTTTTCCCGGTTAGGGGTCGCCACAGCAGAACTCCGGTCCGCTAATGATTGGCAGTAGATTTTAACGAACGCCGAGGTGCCAGCTCGACGTTCAACCTTCAACGAAGGCACGCCCATTTATGCATGTCTTTCGAACGCCCAGCCAACCGTGGGGAGGACATGCAGACTCCACACAGAAGGCACTCCCTGCACTCCAGCCAAGAATCAAACGGGAGAACCTCTTGCTGTGAGGCAACAATGCTACCGCTGCACCACCGTGGCACTAATTGTACAGAACACAAGCCAGTAAGCAGAATATTTTTATATCTGAATTAGTCAAGAGTTTAGTCACTCTAACACACAGCCCCAAATTAAGTATGAATTAAAATGCTACATATATATAAACCGGATTCCAGAAGGGACGGAATAACAAGATTTAAATAATAAGATTTAAGTACATTGTATACACTATCCACACAGAAGTAATTCTAACTACAGCCATCACCATGGTTCATGGTAGCTAGGCTCTCCCAATATAACATTTCAGCTTTAATGCCATCTTTGCACATGCACAGATCTTTTGTCTTCTTCAGATAAGATCCTTTGTGCTGCAACACTATCTCTGATACAGACTTCAGTCCAGCAGGATACTGCAACACTGTCTGTCTACAAACTCACTTGTGGTCCCTCCTATTGTACACAGCAGTGGTTAACAGTGTCCTGGTTATGGATGTGATGTTATGTTATGTTAGGTACTGGTGGACCTGTCTGTACCACAGAGGATGACAGTGTGCAACAGCATGACCACTGGCTCCAAACATGGCCTCTAACTTGTCCAGCTGTAGCTGCTGCTCTCTTTAAGGTATTATCTCAGGCCTCGCTCTTACACAGAATATTTCTGGTACTCAGAATGGGTGAATGTCATGTGTCTCCCAATCAAGCTGTGATGTTTAATTTCATCGTTTGCATACCAGTATGCAGTCACTAATTCTCCAGTAGCATGACTGCACTATCTGTGTCTCTAAATCATCTCCTCCCTGTGTATCAACACCATTCACATGATTTCACTTAACAGTATACTAAAAATGTTTCTTAATACCCCCAAGGTGTGCACATGTGAGAACTGATGTTATTAAAGTCAAAAACATGAACTGCTAATCATTGCTTTGTATCAGAAATTTACATAAACTTGTATCATGTTTTAGAAATTATTCATACATACATATGCATATATATGAATGTATATATGAAATGTTTCTTGAAATTCTGAAATAAATTGTTCTATTACTGCTGCTGCATTCTTTTTAGCATGAAAAAATAAGGTGGGCATATGTATTCTGCTGTTTCTTCATTACCATACATGAAATATCTACTGCCTTTTTATGTTACTGCCATTGTATGATTTGTGCCATTGTATGATTTGTGTCCTGTAACATGTTATCCTTTTCCATTTTCCTATGAAATATCTGTTTTCAATTGTTATGTTACTGTTGTATAATTTGTCAGTTCATGGCAGAAAAGGGTCCTTGGACTCGTTTACATACCCGAATAAGAAATGGTAAATAAATAAATAAATAAATAAGATAAAATTAAGTAAAGTATACAGGTGAGGAGATGGGTAGACTAGACTGGTCATATGTTATGTGGCTTTAATAGTACTGTGCTCATGTCTTCGATTACTACCTTGTACTCTGTGGAATAGTTGCATAGATAAAAAGAACTGATGAGGAGGGTGACGGAGTTGGTGTTGAAGCCAGCATCAACGATGGTGATTATCCTAAGAGAGATTAAGGAACTTTTTACTTTCATTTTAGATAAGATGTTAAACTTGCTGTATTTTCATTTTTGTTATTAGTGATATTACACTTGACAACATTTAACAAATTATGGCACAAATTCATGAGCATTCCTATGTACCTGCATTTCTGCTTTATGATATTTTTAGGTTTGTTATGATTATTGTTTTATTTTAAATATATGACTTTTATGTCTTCATTCCTGTGAGTAATGTATAGTGGTGCTGAGAAATGTCCTGTGTAGGAAGAATTTTCTGTTGCTGCATAGTATAGCTGGAATTTATAGAATTTTAAATATGGTTACATGGTGGTATTTTGAGACTAAGATGCTGCTACACAGTAGAACTGAAATTTACGTTTCAGAATTTAAAAGGTGGTTATGTAGTGACACTGAATATCTTTTTAGAACAATGGGCCAAATTCAGAAGTTAGAAATTACAGCACAAGCCACATTTTTGTAGTAAGTATTTTTTTTTTTTTGCTTTCCAACCTGCTAGTCCACCAGCTCCTTCTGATCAGTTGAGTCCATGCATTTGTTCATGGCAACTTAGCCAACAAGTCAGGCAAGAGTGCACTGGCAATATCTGTCATCTAGACAGGCATTAAGGGTATCTGGTACTGTAGCCATCTAAGGACCATCAACCTTTTGTAGCCATGCCCTGTCAATAGGTCATCCAGACTAGCAACCCAAGTTATTGCTGGGGCAGGCTAATTTCATCATCAGTCCTTTTCCTGCCTCAGCCACCTCTGCTGCCACTTCTCCTGGCTTGTAAAGGATAAACCAGAAGTCCTCATTAATTTGGACATCCAGGGCTTTTAATTTTAACCCTAACTGCAACCCTCAATGGCTGATGTGAGTACCTACATTAGCTGAAGCTCCTCCTATGCTCAAACCTATGCATATATTTTTCCACACATGTAGAAAGAGTGCTACCTTTACTGGTTTGGAGATGCCAACCCAACATCCCTGGTTTCCAGCTGATCATCTTCATCAGCAAGCTTCCACTTGCAAATGGCAGCCAGCCAGCTAGCCAGATCACTGATCATTTCTTTGACGATGGGCAAACCAACATCAGCCATTCAGTTCCTGCCCTGCCCAGCTTCTCCAGCACTCAAGCCACTAATCAAACTGAGGTTGTTTAGGTCATAGACAAGGCTTTATCCCAGTTCTTCACAAAGCTGAAATATCCAAGCCATAAGGAGTGATTCAAAAAGTAGACTTCAAATGAAGAACTCATGAACAATCAGTTTTTGAGTTCATTGACCTGGATTTTCCCTGTGGCATTTGTTGTCTGGGAAGCCATTGCTCAGGCTTTTACCAGATCTCTGTTCTATCAGGTGATAGAATTATTAATGGCACAAATAGATTCATCTCATATCACAGGCATCCTTATGTCCATTTGGGAGGATGTCCACTTGGCCAGTGGGATTTGAAACTCAGAAGTCAGGCCAACCATTGGGCCTTCTGCAACAGAAGCACCCAAGAGTTAGCACTACTGCAACAGTAAACATACTCAAACACCTACAATTATGGCAAGTTTGCAGGCAACTGTACTTTATGGTGACTACCCATAACTTTCTTTAACACTGTTTGCCCCACCTGTCTGTCAACCATCAGCCCCCCTTGACTAAGCAACCCATTCATTCCTCATCCCTGGGGTGATGGTCAGCTGGAAGGTGCTGTCATTTAGATGCTGTCTGAGAATTTCTCTACTTAACCCTATGATTCCTCCAGGGACACCCAACTTGCAGAGTTGAAGGAAAGCATGCAGTTGGCTGTTCACTGGTTCCCCTCACTTCTGCAAGGGATGTTGTCTACAGGCAGCCCTGCAATCTCCCCTCAAGCAAGAGAAGTGGTCCCCTTGGTCTTCACTGGAGAAATTGCACTTCCTAATGTTCTCCCTGAGTTCCAGGTACCGTCCCCACTCCCTGGCTTCTACAGTGCCAGGGTTAATAATCGAACCCTGGACACCTGGGTTGTAGTATGGGCTCCATTTCTCTGTGCCATTGAGTCAGGCACCTACCCATATCCTTTGCTTATCCTAATACTTATTTCTCATAAGAGAGCTATTCTGTCTGTCAGAATCTGACATCTGAAATCTAAACACCATTTAAACCAACCTGCAATTACACTGTCTACATCCCCTCATGTACCGTCATAACAGTTTTTGCAGATTCTGAATCACAAGCTTTGCTAATTTGTAAGAATACTATATCAGTTCAATTTGTTTTGTAACCCATCCCTACAGACTTACTAGACTTGATTAAAAATGTCCTCTGACAATAATTCCTTTCTGCCTTTCATCTGTAAGCAGTTTGTGTTACTAATATGATTACTAGATGGGTTGGTTGAATGGCAGTAGAAGAGAGTGCCTATTTGTGACACTGACATATTGCATGCATGTAGCAATTCATGTGTATAGTTCAGAGCCTGAGGGTAAAAGAAAATGTTTGGAACCTAACTTCCCTTTCTCAAGTGGAGGGTTAGGGCTATTGTACTACTAGGCAGACCTATGGTGGAGACTAAAAGGGTCAACTGAAAGCAAGCAGCAGGGAAGGTTGTAGATATCTGCACCAGGATATACTTGTGGCAGCATTGACTTAGAACCCACGTTAATACTGCTGCATGCTGAACAACAAGTAGGTTAGTACTTACAACTCAACACTTGCACCCTCAAGGGGGAACAAATTGGCCTGATGGGCACTGCTGACTTTCTCATTACCTGAAGTCAGCAGCAAGGAGGTCCCAATTATGTAAAAAAAGTTTATGTATATTACTGTACACACATGCATGCACACACACACACACACACACACACACACACACACACACACACACACACACACACACGCCTATCTTGCTGATTTGGCAGTTTTGTCACTGGTTGTGGTTGCCGGTGTTCTTAAAAGTTAATAATAGACAATGAATAACTTCTAAATCATCATCATTATTATTGTCATCCTCTTTATGGTTTTGGCAGTATGGCTTGATTTCAAGTTGTCATGACTTTAACATGATTGGGAGAGTATAGTTCTAGACTGTAACAGGACCCACCTGAGGAATACTAACTGAGGAATAGTAAGCTTTTTGGGTTGTTTGTGCACATACATTGTCCTTCTGTCACTTACTGTTGCCCCAGTAGCAATAAAAAAGTCCTTAATGTATATGGTTCCAAATTAATTTTAATGTTAAAGGGCATACAGGAACTACACACAAATATCAGGCTCTGGAATGCCCCAAACTGAGAAATTCAGTGACTGTAAGGAATAAGAAATTAAATAAATAGTGGTCACAGTAATGTATTTCAATTTGCTGCTGTGATTCACAGTTACACATCACAATAATTAAATGTAGGAGGATGCACACCATTTTAAAGACATTTACTAGAGATTCAGAGTACTTGGCTCACCTTGGTTCAGTATTCATCCAGTGCTAGCCATGCAGTGAATAAATGCTCTCTTTGGAATTGCACCAGTGACATAAAAGAGAGACTAAACCTGAATATCTTCATCCTCCATCTTTGCTGTTCTTCCCTTTTTTGAACTACATAGGTTCAGAAAGTTTGCACTCCACTTGACCACACTAACCAGATGGGTAAGGTTTGTTTGCAACTTACACAAGTTACAAATTCAAACAATCATGTGAGGGTGGCAGCAGTATTTAACACACTGGCATCCAACTGAATGCTAGAAGCAGATTTGCAAAGCACTCCTATGATTGGATGAACTGCCTGTATGGTGCTTGCGTTCATGCATGTCCTTGATATCAGCCAGTTCAGAGGTGGTGCATACAAGTTCTTTCTCAATTTGGGGACTGCAGGTATACTAGCTAAATCAGGAAGACAGAACTGTGGCAGTTTTGTTTTTTGGCTCTGAAATGGGGTGTCCCAGGCAAATTGTAACACTCAGCATGCTTACTTCTCAACAATATCTTGTCCAAAATGGGGGAGGGGGTGCTGTTTAATTGTAACACTCAGCATGCTTACTTCTCAACAATATCTAGTCCAAAATGGGGGAGGGGGTGCTGTTTAATGAATTGCCATGTAAATGAGGACATCATTTTCCCCCTGAGACAGTTATTAAGTGTCCTGACTGTTAGTTTGGAGAGTAAGGGTAGGTATGATCGTAGTTTGATTATTTTGTACAACAGTATAACAAAAAGCAGCATTGCTGTGATTGTAATGGGTGACTAGTTTGATTTTAGTAGTAATAGTCAGTGGTAAGTTCTGGGTACAGCTAGAAATATAAACCTGCAAATTTTGTTAGCTGTTTTTGAACTAGGTTTGTATTCATAGATGAGTGTGAAGAATTTAAAGACGGAATATATTCAACTTTAGGTACAATTAATTTTTTGCAGGGATTTTTTTAGACTCTGGCATTAGAAAACTTGACATTCTGTAACAAATCTGATCTCCTGGTGCTTCAGTGTGGCATTTAAAAGAATGTAGAAAATAAAGAAGACCTAAGTATTTTTCGGAGTTAGCTAGTAAAAGGTGAGCTAGTATGGGATTAGGAAATTCCTCGTGTTTTGGTGAAGGTTATGATTTCATGACTGATGATTTATTAAGATTTCTTAACAGCTTGTTTTGAGAAATGCAGAAGCATTGAGAAACTTGTTTACAGTTAGAACTACAGGTTATTTGAAATGGTATCTGATTTGAGAACAAGGAAATCATCCGTGTAAATGATTATATTCAATTAGGGAAATTCCCGATTTAAATCACTTATAAAACAAACAAAAAAATAAAAATGCATAATAATGACAAAATATGGAATTATTATAGATCAGTTAATGGACATGTGCCAAATGACAGAGATAAAAAACTAATTCTTCTCTCT
Source organism: Protopterus annectens (assembly GCF_019279795.1). Taxonomy (NCBI): domain Eukaryota; kingdom Metazoa; phylum Chordata; order Ceratodontiformes; family Protopteridae; genus Protopterus; species Protopterus annectens. The sequence goes on along the minus strand of NC_056739.1, from coordinate 1,745,905,805 downwards.
CCAAAGCAGACATCACTTTCATTACATTGGAGACTTTTTACATGGCAATTCATACACAGATCTTATGTAACCCCTCATAAAATGGAACTTATGTTTAAGAAAAATATTGGCTGCTGAAGATGTGATTTATCAATAAAAGCAGACAGGCAACATATGTTCTACGAATGCCATTTGATTAAACCACATTGGGATAAAATAAATTATTTTCTGCAAATGGTATTCAATGATAAATTCCAGATTTCCAAATCTATTATTTTGTTTAATGCACCTGTACCCGACTGTGTGCCAAGAACAAAATATGTAATCTTATGGACTCTCCTAGCTATTGCAAGGAAGAACATTACATCAAACTGGAAATCCAAAGCTTCTCCAACTTTTAAGCAATTCATGAATATGGTGTCAGCAGTATCGCAATTGGAAATGAACACTATTAAAGGAAGAACTGAAAGAACTACATCATTATACGTAGCATGGCAAAAAGTAACTGAAATACTGGAGAATAATGACTGCAGCAGATTATAATCAGGAAACAATTGTATAGAAAGTCAATTATATGTCAACAATAGACACCCTTGTAAATACTTTATTTTGGTTTTAATGTTTGATATCTGTTTAGAGGTTTTAGCCTACCTTTTAAATAATTTGTAAATACTTCATTGTCATAAATAACCTGCATTCATGTTTTCTTGTTTTTGGAAATGAATAAAAATATTTAAAAAAAAAAAAAAGAAGAAACATCAGAATAGGACCTAAGACATCGGAGACCCAACAAGTACTGTTCTATTTCAGAGGGTATATCTTCAGCACTGACTTGATAGGGACTATTACAGAGGTAATCTTTGAACCAAGTAATGATACCTCAGCTGAATTTGAGATTTTGCCATTTTTGTAATAGGAGGGAATGATCAAATAAATCAAAAGCACAGATTTTATCAATGAAAATGTAACTGGTTAGCAGATTACTATTTATGTTTTGTTCATAATTTCATCTCTTTCCGAAAAGATTGCCATCATAGTTTAGAAGTTGTGTTGAATTAAATTTAGATGCCCTTGCTTGTTTATATGATTTAGACTTTATGAATAAATGAATTTCTGAAAAAAAAAGTTTTGAGATAAGACTGTGCAGTGAGATAAGAATACCTGCCTTCAGTCCTTTACCGACTTTTTGTGAAATCTTGAAAAATAGAAATCACTTACTAAAATAGGGGAAAAAAACTACTGTGTATTAGTCAGTAAACAGCAGTGCACACAGCTGAATGCAGGGACCCTGTCTACAATACACACCTTACCTAATAATGCAACATACACTACTAATGTGATGCCAGTGACCTTGTCTGATTTGTCTAATTGTACAAAACAGTGGAATGAGTATGCCTGACTTCTTTGTTTGCTGTCACAAGGTACTAATGACCCGTCAAACACACAAATACGTACATTTTTGTATTTTGCACCACTTGGCAGCTTCTGCATCTTTTCAGAATTGTCTCTATACACTCAGAAGAGTTTGATCTCTCCATGTACATTGTTACATTGTTTTCTTCAAATAACTATCCTCTGCTTCTTTTCCTCTTGTCTGTTCATCTTTATCTGCTACTGCAAGGAACCGACTTCTGTGAAACTTTTCTGTTGTACTGTTGTAGTTCTCTGCAGATTTTCTTCCTTGGTAGCAAGTCATGTTGTCAAAGGTAGTTTCAGCAAACTTAAATAAAATGAAAGCAGTTCATCAAAACCACTTTTTCACCAATGTTGTGTGACCCCGGAGTTGTTATATATAATTCCAGGGTATGTACGGAGGTGCTTTAGGTAAACTGTTTTTTTTTACTTTTATCAAAACTGCCTTTGATAAATTAATATATATCCTTCTTCCTCTTGCCTGTTTGTGTTTTCCCTTAGGAGTCTAAGTCACCTCCAGTATTATTTTTTTCCTTATTTTTTCTGTCACTGCTCTCAGATGCTTTCCTTATTCATGACCGTCTGTCTTGTGCAGTGAAGAACAAAAATGACTTAAAATCACTCCTAGACATATGCACACAGTTTTCTGCATTTCTTTGGTGCTTCTCGTCCTTCAGTCTGCCTGCTGTTACAAGTTAATCACTCTCATGTGCAGTCTCACTTTCTCTTGCGCCTCCTGTCAGTCTTTCTGTCTCACTCTTTTACTTTTATTAGGAGGTTTGCCTGTTGTGCTAGATTTTCCTGACCTCCTTGTCCATTCTCTAGTACCATTTCCCTGCCAGTGATAAGATCCTTTCTGACTAACCCCCCTCCTCTCACTATGCAGTGGTACTGCAGTAAAGTGGCCATGTCATTGCACTTATTGGCACCTAATGCACCTGCTCATGTAACAGGTTTGTCTGACGTCCTGCATTTCTGATCATATCAAGATCCTAGGTGTGTATGGAGGGGCAGAGACCCTCATGCCTTTCATAAGAGAATCGAGACCTGATCACAGACTGTTTCGCCTTTCCCCTTCCTTTCCCCATTTGGAGTACTGGCATTCTAGGTTCATTTGTGAGGATTTATTGCCAGGATTATCAGACTCCTTCTGTCTTTTCTGAAAATGCCTTTCCCCTGCAGTGAACTTGCATTTCCTTTTCTCCTTTTTCATTTTCCTTTGTTTTTTCCTACATTTTTCCCCACATTATTTCTACACAATACAACCTCTTCACAGCACCCCTCAGAATCACACATATATCCACAAATTTTTGAGTAATAAAAAAAAATAAGTATTTTTTCTGACACAGCAAATGTCACTTCATTATTCATCCTCTCCTGGAAGAAAGAGGATATCATGGTTTCTATTCACTTTTTCCACTCTAACTATCTCTTATTCATTTGCTGACTAGCTTTTTAAGTATTGTTCCCTTTTAAGCCAGCAAATAAAAACTCCAACTCTAGCACATGTGAGTTTAATCTGAATTTAAAATTTTAGTCAGCAGAAATGTACTTTGTGACTGTAGTAAAGCATAAGTAGTAATTTCTTGTACAGCTTGTAATTCATTGGCCACAGACTGGTAGGAACTGGCTGCTTATGGGTGAAGGTGACCCATTCCTAGTGGCTCTACTTTTCATACAAAATGATAACAAAGCAGTTCCCATGTTGGTGTCCTTGTATATGAAAATGTTTCTGTTTGATTATCCCTGATATTGCATATTTTTTATTAACGTTTCTTTAATAAAACTTGTACCATAGCACTTCATCACTGATATTGATTCATATAGATTTTTTTTTAAATATCCATGTGTGTGTGCATGCCCAACACACAGTATCCACTAACACTACCATATTTACATATGCTTCTAGACATAAAGGTGTTTAAGGCATTTGTGTTTTTTAGAATATCAGACATTCTTTGAGTTCTGAATATGCTTGTGTAAAAAAGGATGAAGTTTACACCTCCTAAATGACAATTGCTACCAAAGATTTTACCTTTCCATATGTCTCAGTAAGTGCAGAAAAGACGGTTTGACTGCTGGTGAATACAGCAGTTGGAGATTTAGCACCAAGGGGTGTACTGTATGAAAACCACAGCACAGTTCTTGTCTCTTTGAAATCATTTAGCACCCCAAGAAAGTGTATGACAAAAATGGAGAAAGCAGAGTGCCACATTAGGTTATTTTGGGGAAAATGGCACTACTTTAGGGTTAAACAGAGTAGGAAATGAATCATCATTTACAATAACATAGTGCAGTATAATGTGTTGGGTAGGGTACCGTTTGTCTGACACTCCACTGTCAATTTTCATTTTTTGTTGATATGGAGCTATTTTGGACAAAACTGAACTTTTGGGTCAGGAAGCAATTTTGAAATAGTGTGATTATGTTCATTGCTTTTGACAAATCATGTAATATTGACACAAGTAGGTAGTAGAGTAAGACCGTGAGACAGTTTGTCACATGTTCTCACTACAGGACCTATCAGCAGGGCTCCAGTTTACAGGCCACTAATTGGTAAAGTAATTGGAGAAGGAAACAGCCAACAATAAAGGGCTATGAACAATCGTCTGATGTCCTAGGGCTTCCTTTTGGTACTCTAGACATGACAGGATGGCTCACTAAACACAGCTGCATTGCAGAGCAATTTTGACTGCATTGCTGAATGGTCGATTTTCTCTTACATTAAAGGCAGCAAATACCCTCTGACTGAAAACAGTTTATAATAAAGCCTTATCCAGACTCCTCCGTAATGCACAGTCAGTAAGATTGTTTTTGTTCTTATGTGGCGACTGTTTTTTTTTTTATGTGGCCTATCTTTCTGTCATCTGTTTTATAACCAACCACAGATGACAGTGTGAGCCATTTCTAAACTGAGTGTGAATGTGGTATGTTCTCTATGCTCTTTACACTATGAGTGTGTGTATGTTTGACGTATACACACACACACACACACACACACACTGAAACACATCTCTCTCTCTTTCTCTCTCTCTATGTATATATGCACACAAACATATATATATATATATATATATATATATATATATATATATATATATATATATATGTTTTATATATTTATAGGGTGAATATTAGATCACTGAACACTTAAAAAAGCGAATGGTGATTAATCGACCCTATGTAAGCGAAAGCGTACAATTTCGAACTGTCAGAACAGCAATTTTTTTCCTAGAGAAAAAAATCACTGTTCCAACAAAAAAAAAATAAGTAAAATAAAATACTTTAAACATTACATTAACTGGGGACTTTGCCCCCCTCACCCCCCCCTACTTAAATATACCAACTCCGACATCGCACTACAGTGCCGAAAATGGCAAAGTAATGAAGCGGCCAAGCAAATTCTTTCCCAGGGAAAGAATTCACTTAAAAGCCGCTTCGATATTTTGCCGTTTCAGGCTTTTGAGTTCGACCAAGACACATTTGAAAGAATGTGTCTTCGGTCTTCTAATAGGGAACCATATATATATATATATATATATATATATATATATATATATATATATATATATATATATATATATACACATATGAGTGTGTGTCTGTGTGTGTTTGTATGTGTCTATATGTATATATAAATATATATATGCATGTATGTATGATTCATGTCCATATGTCAACTGTCACATTGTCAGGGCATTGATTACACAGCAACAACAAACATTGGCAGTATGACCACATGAGTCAAATTTACATATACATGTGAGAAGATTCAGATTACAGACAATTCTATTTAACAATTATGAAATAAAAAACATATAGAAAATAATTTTGTTACATGGGGGCTACATCCCCCACACCCCTTTATTACTTATATATACTAACTCCATGGATGCAGTAATGCAGGGAGGTCTACAATTTTTACAGATAGTACAGTTTACTTCAGTAGTTAGTTTTATTTAACAGTTAAAATCAGTAGCAAAATACAAATTGAGATTAGGGCTGGAGGATGGCAAATAATTAATAGAGCTTGAATGCTAAGTAAATGTGCTGCTCTTATGTTATCTGTTGAAATAAGACTCAGAACTAAACTATATTTTGGTATTGATTTACCACTACTATGTGTATACATGTACTTTAGCAAACTTGAACACCAGGCACTTTGAAAACATTGTCTTTCAACAGACAGTGAGTTTGACAGCCAGTCTAAACAAAGATATGGTATATATTATCAAAGTGAGACAAAGCCTACTTTCAGATATGCCGTAAATGGCTTGCATGGGTACAGAGATAATGATCAGGATCTTGGCAGAAAGGCTACCCAGCTGACACAAACAAAGAACAGAAAAACTGTGCAATGAGTAAGAACAGAAAATCAAACCTAATGAGATGAGAACTGGCAGTTTAAAGCCAGTCCAAGAGTACATTAGAGGAAAGCTGAAATAACAAATAAAGACTCTGTAAGACTGGAGAAATGGAATAAGACTTGACAGCTTAAATGCAATGCAAAATAATGCAGGTGGAAAGCAAAAGCCCAGAAAAATGCACATTTGGAAGAGAAGCAGTACCAACATTAGATAACAAAGCGGCCTAGGGCGTCATATCAGGTAATGGAAAATTAAGCAAGAAATGTGATGTTAGTAGAATACTAGCATGCAAAAAAGGGGCGTTGCCTATAGAAAGCAAAACCTTGTTGTCCTACTGAAACAGACCCATGTAGAAGAATATGCACATTTTTGAAGATGTTTTGTTTGTAAGGATATAGGCAGGTCAGGAGCATTTTAAAAAGTGCAAGAAAAGTGGTTTATGGTAGTGTTACCACCTGTCCCTCTTTGCGAGGGACAGTCCCTACTTGGGTAGTTGTGTCCTGCAAAAAAAACGAATAAATGGCAAATGTCCTGAAACTTTAGTACAAAAAATATTTCCTAAGTTTCCTTTAATAGTTGCATAAAACAGTTATTTGTTTATCTGAAACACCTAAATACTATAGTAAATAGCATGAGCAGCTCAAATACTACAAGAATAAGCTTTTTTTTGACAAAAAATGAAGTTCTATCCTCTGTACTGGCCATGAGTATGTTTTGTTCTGCAAAATCTCACATTTCTACAAAAAATGTCCCACTTTGAGCACTTGAAAAGGTGGCAACCCTAGTTTATGGTCTGCAGCAAGAGTCATGTGTAGTAGTAGCAAATACATATGCTGAGTCTTGAAGTATAGAAGGGGTGAAGATAAAATTGAAAATGCAAAATAGCAGTGATGTAATGTAAGGCTGTAATCCTAATGACTATGAGAAAAATGCAAAATAGCAGTGCTGTAATGTAAGGCTGTAATCCTCATGACTATGAGAGAGACCTGTGTTAGAAGATGGAGGCATACATCTCAGCCTATTAGCTCAAGAATTCAGGACAAAGCCAAAATAATGGGAGGGGGACACAGACCCTAAAATAGGGAGAATTTGTAAATATTGCTCTGTTTTGAATTGACATTCATTTTCTGAAGGGTATGAAGTCTGAAGCACCCTCTGAGGAGGGTTGGGCCTTGGGCTAGCAATCTGAGCCTGTAAAACATGCAACTGAAATGAGTGCTGAAATGGGCTATTTGCCCAATGTACCACATGGTGCATAAATGGGAAAGAGAGAGAGAGAGATGAAGTCTGAAACTGTAATGTATGTCTTTATTTAGTGATTTCAACCCTCAATGATTTGACCGGAAAGCACAAATTTTTTGAGGAATAGACCAAAGTATGAGGCAAATATCTGGTTAGTTGAGAGGAATGGATGGAGGATCTATGTGGGGATTGGAGCGAATATCTCACACTCTGAAAGGAAGAACTGGGATTCCCCACTACACTTAAATTCAATGACCAGTTGAAATCCGCACACTAGTATAACTTGATGGACACTTGAGGCCACTTCCCCGTGAACAGTGTGAATGTGTTGAAACATGTATGCATTCATACAAAAGGACTAGACAGTGGGCCCATTCCATGTGCATGTCTTATGAGGCAAAGAAAGGTGAGAACTTAGTTTAAAATCATTAGTCCTTATAAACGACAGTCATCAAGTTGTCTCTCATCATCCTTCACTGCAGCTTCTGTTAGATAGATCATCTACAAACCTGATCATTACTGATCACCTACAAAAAGGATCTTTCCTCAAAGGGTGATACTTCTCTCGCAGGGTAATATGATTTGCTAACAATGACTAGGCATACAAAAAAATGCTGAGGTAATAACAGCTGAGTAGGACTTGAAAGTATCAAAAGGGTTTCAGACAGGAAAGAGAAATGCAAAACATATTCAAAACTTTTATGCCAAACACGTTTAAAACCTTTTAGTTCCTCAATGAAGTCCATGAAATATAAGTAAGCGTCAACTTTCAAATGCAGAAATGTACAAGGACATAATTTGAAGATAAAAGGTGGGCATTTTAGTGAAGATATGAGAAAGCATTAGTTCATATAAAGGGTTATTATGATGGGAACAGCCTTTACGATGAGGTACTGTTGAAAAAAAATAATGAAATTCATCTAATGCATTCTACAAACCAAAGCCAATTGTGATGGCTGGGAAAGTAAGTCAGTTGGGTGTTAAGTAGGGTCTACAGCAAATCAGCTAGGTATTGGAAAAGACAGATTGGGTGGGCCTAGAAGTCCTGTCAACATCTATATTTTGTAATCATAAAAACAGTGCTTCTGTATCACAGGCTGCCACTACCACCACCACTGTCATCAACAAACATTACTAATTATAACACAATCATTATAAAATCAGTAGCAGCCTTTAAACATTGTGGGCTAACATCAACACATTTTTTTACTGGTTCGTTTTAGTCCATGCCTTTTATCAGCACTGCATATTTTGAATACTGTGAAAGAAAATTATTTCTAGAAGGAAAAAATGGAAGAGGTTAGTACAAAAGCTGTAGTTCCTTCATTTATCTGTATCCTTCAGTCTGTTTGTGAAGTTGTAAATCTGATGTACGTTTCCACCAAGATCAGAGAAGTTTGACATCATTGCCATCTACATTAAGGGAGAGGAGTTAATGAGGATGTGCTAAATCCGTATTCTGTAGACTAAAGCTGGCAGAAGGTGCTTGCATGTAGCAAGCAGTCTGATCTGCAGGCACAGTCATTAGACCTCTCTGTGTGGGATCAGTGACACATTGCTTGGAACAGGCTTATGTCATCAAAACACTGGTTAGCATGTGGAAGGATGGGGTATCTGGTGATGACTACTTCCCTGTGGGGATGCTCAGGGCAGTGAATAGTTCTGTGGGAACCCCCCTCTTTGAGATGGACGTAACCCCATTCCTCTACATAATCACTTTTGGCTGATGCACTTGCTCTTGTTGCCTCTGGTCAGGAGGAGGAAGAGGAGGAGAAGGATCTCTTGTGGCCTTGTGCACCTGGGACCTCAAACTGGTCTCCTCCCTGTCTCCCACAGTGAATGTGGCCTCCAGTTGGGGGGGGTGTTGGTGCGGCTATTAACTTACCAGATAGTCACAGAAGGGCGTGGGTGGGGTACTCACATCAAAACAGTGTCGAGTGATTTAAGATGATATGAAAACCATTAAAAGAAAAGCACTTAAAGGTATCATGAGGATAGGAAATGAAACTTACAGCATAACTGACGGAATAACTAACAGCATGCGTGGCCAGACACAGAGGCTCATGTGTGACTCTTCTTGGCACTTGCTGTTTATTTTTTTTTAGATCAAGCTTTGTAGGCTGGAGCATATAAGCATTCAGTCTTTGTACCTGCTCATTGGTAATTAATGTGGTATGGCAGTCAGTGATATTGTAAAGCACTGTTGAGAGCATTTTGATGGAGGGTACAACGTAGAACTACTACTTAGTCATCTCTCCCACCATCACTACCATAACTCTGTTATTTATCACATTAAACTTGACATTGAAAGATTGCTGCTGACTTTTCATTTCTGTTTCAGTGCATGCAAGAAAGGGATGTTTGCTAAGGTAATTTATCACATTTGAGTTCAAGAACACGCACATTCCATTGTTAATGCATTGCTGTTGAGTTCCTTTTGCTACAGAACAGTAAGGCTGATCAAAGTTCTTTACATCTGCGAGTCACATCTGTAATGCTAACAATTAATCACCTAACCTGTGCCAAGCTTAATTTTTACCATAAAGGAAATCTGATTTCTTTAACAAGTCTTTCACATGATAAAACCTTCAAGTATGAATTTTGCAGGAAGCGCTGATTTCGTAAACGTCTTTGTGAGGCCTAGTTTTGTTAAAGCACAGTTTTACTTGTAATTTACAAATATACCTTCACTGTTGCAGGACTGAAAAAAGTTTCTGTGCTTAGAATTTTACTCTTTGCCATAATGCTGTTTGTAGCCATGCCACTGATCTCATTTTGTTAAGCTTGTTACCCCCTTTCCATCTGACATCCCAAATACACACTCATACCCACTCTGTTGTGTGTTTAAGTGCATGTCTGTGCTCACAAACACAGGCAGCACATATAGTTACCTCTCAACCTCTTAGAAAAAAAAAGTCTGGACAAAGCCTAAAGTAACGGTGAGGAGGGGGGGACAAATAGGTTCAGATTTTAAATATTGCTGGTACAAAGTTGATAGAATAATAGGTTTTGCATTAGCATGAATTTTCTGAAGGATGTGGAGTCTTAAACTCAAATGTTTGTCATTATTTAATGACTTAATCCTCAGCTATTTGCCAGACAAGTACAGATTTTAGGAGGAACACACCAAAAATATAAAGCAATAATCTGGACATTCTGGGAAAATCTGTTCAGTTCAGAGGTATTAAACTCCTCCTGCTGAATCAGTCACACCCAGCTTGCCATTAATTGTAACATGCTCAATATAAAATGCCTAGTACTTATATCTGGAGTTGGGGGATACTGCCATGACGAACTGCACAGAGAAGATAATCAGAAGGACAAAACTACTTGGTTAAGCTGCAGCTTAGTTTCAGTCCATTCCTTTATATTCTGATGTACGTTTAAAGGCTTTTGTGGCAGAACCATTGTTCCATTAATGATTGAGCAGTATAACTACAACCTAAATGGGAGACAGACTTGCAAGGGTCATCAGGCAGAACTTGTTTCACACAGTAAGTAATGATTTCACTGAGAATGCAGTAATAGAACTGCGATGATAATAAGTAGGGGGCTGTTTTAAATCTGACTAGGCTGTCACATGAAAACTGAAAGGTGTTTTAGGTATGTGCTTTTAGAATTACAAGGAGACCCATTTTGTACCTTTTGACTAAATGTTTATGTTAAGATGCTGTTAATTGGAAGCAAAGATTTTGTGTAAAAGTCTAGCTTAAAACACTGGGTGTTATGCTCAAAAGCTAAGTGACCCCATGAGCAGTCACTGGCAGTACTGTGTGCAGATGACCTACACCTTGGCAATCTTAAAGTCTGTGAACTTGTAACAAAAAGAATCAGAACTATTATGTTTAAAAAATGAGGGAGCTGTAGTTTGGTACACTATTTCATGGGTCCCTTTCAGTCTTAAAGTATGAGTTACAAGGCGGCAAGGAAGTGAGTCAGTAATGCAAAACTTTCAACAGGTGCACTGCATCACCAGTACAAGAGGTCCTGCCTATCTTCTTCATTAGATCACTGTTAGCGTAGTGTAAAGCTGTATGAGATGTATCCTGCCAAGGAAGTCAAATGTCTGCCAGCATGCAAAAGCTTTTGGATTCCTTCCTCAAGATGCCCAGTGAAGCATGACAGCATGCTGGTTTAAGTGGAGATGTACAAGCACCAAAATGCAGAACTTTATTGCGTTGAACAGTTTAGTCAGACATCTCATCTGTACTGTGGCTTCAGTGTCAGCAGTCACCTGGTGTTTCAGCTTTCTGGATAGATCGGTACCCCTCTGTAGAGCTTCCTTTATCTTTTGACTAAAATTGTCTATTTCTATCTTTTTTGTCTGTCAGAAAGGGATAATGTGCATGTGGTACACATATCTGATACAATGACTCCTATACAGACTGTGTTCTCGGTGTTGGGCACTCACACTCCATCCATTTGTGCAATATTTGTCTATTGTTTACCCAAAAAAATATTTGTAGTAGGCTGAATAGCCTCAATCTTTTCCTGTAAAACTGACCACTTGAACACATTGCTTTGGTTACGAACTCTTCTTTGTTGGACATTCCCCTTCCATAAAAAAAAAAAATATTAAAGTGGGTTCTGAAGGGATTCTTCTCCCAAGTTTGGGATGCTGTTGCAGTCTTGGAGCCTCTCGGACTGTTGGTCTGATCTCCCTGACCCCCTCTAATGATGCTTCATGGGAAGCCACTAAGGATCAGGCATTAGTCACATCCAGTCATCAGGCTTCAGCCAGGAAGGGAGAACATTGTTTTCTTTTGATTGAAGGGATGGACAGTATACCTCAGGTTTTAGTAAGAGAGGATGTAGCAGCCTGCATTATGAAGGTCTAGATGCTTTGTGCCTCCAAAACTATTACGCTTAAAACATCTGCGAAGAAATCCTTAAAAAACAAAGTCTTTCCCCTCTTTCCAAACCAACTAGTGTCAGTGGGTCTCAACATGAGTGGTATAGTTTTGCTAAAGAACTTTTTAGTGCTTTTCAGTTTTTATTAACCTTTGCCCTAGCTTCATCCCATTCTAGGAGGAAAAGGTCTCCCTCCTCTTATGAGGAAGAGCTGCTCTCTGATTCAGAGGAAGAAAGGCTAGATTATGCACTGCAACGCTCCTTTCTTGTTCCTTATGAGTCAGAGTAGAAAGAAAATCTTTCTTCTGATTCCCCTTTTGAAGAAGTTTCATTCTGATACCATTTCAAAAATGAAAGACCTGTTTAAAATGGAGGGCGGAGAGAAATTTCATAGGCACAGAAGAGGTGTTATGATCTCCTTAATGCTGACTCCTCCAACCCCCCTGGCAATTCCACCAGCTATACACAATGCATGAGTCTCACCTATTCAGAAGTCCTTCAGTGTATCTTGCTGCAATTTCCATGAATAAGGAGAATACTTCCAGGAACATGGCTTCCTCCAACCCAACAAATACCAAGTGAGAAGAACAGCAGAGCATTTGAAAGATTTGGGGAAAAAGGTATATTCTTCTTCAGCCCTGGCCTTTAGGGGTATCAGTTATCAGATCCATATGGCCAAACACCCTCTTTCTATTTTTTCAGACATGCAACAAATTATTTCTGCAGTGCCCTATTTGGATTCTGGATCTTGTCTTCCTACTCTGGTTTCATCTGTGTCACTAGTCACAAAACATGCCATCAAGATCTCCCATGATACAGTCACTCAAGCAGTAGCTGCAGGTTTTGTAACACATAGGCATACCTATCCTAGGTGGCAGTGTCTCCCAGATTCTCAGTGCCTACTCACAGAAAGATGTCCTTTTTGGTAGCTTCTCAGTTGAAATCCTAAAGCATATAGAGAAGAGAAATAAATGAATACAGGGAGTAAAGCAATTTTTTTTCTGTCACCATTCCCTAAATATAGCAAAACAATCGCTCTTGCCCTGGACCTTTGATCAGGAAACTATTCAACCAAGGGCATCAGAAATCAGGCCAACATCAATTTAAAAATAAATGACAAGAAGAATCCAAAAGAAAAGGAATGGCCCCAGGGCTCTTCCCAACTCCAAAAGATTACACGACTAAGCACTCCCTCCCCTGGCCATCCCCCCAAAATAACAGGAAATATATATGTATCTATATATATAATTTTTTTTTTTTTTTTGCTTATCTGGAAACACGTAGCAACAAACTCTTGGGTATTAATAGTAATTCAGAAGAGCTACAAACTCAGGAATTTACCCTCTTCCAGAAATTAGACAGCTTTCTGTCTTCAGATCCTTTCAGAAGAGATAACTGAAGAGGTTATAGAACCTATTTGTTTTTCCCAGCAGGAAAAGGGATTTTACTCCAGGATTTTTCTTGTACCCAAGAGAGAAGGCACATGGACACCAGTACTGGTTCTTTCAGTGCTGAATTAATTTCTAATAATTCAAATGTTCAGAATCTTCACCCTGTACTCTATTTCGTGTTGTTTCATCCCAATCCTTTCTGGTAATCCTAGACCTCAAGGATCTATTTCACCATATTCCAACTCACAACAACTTCAAGCATTAATTAAAATTTTTTTTTTGTGTCTCGGCTACATTTTCAATTTACATCCTTAACTTTTGTACTTTCTGCAGCTCCAAGAGTATTTGCAAAATGTCTAGCTGCAGTAGTGGCATTCTGCAAAATTCAGGTAATCCACATGTACCCTTGTATGGATGATTGCCTCATCTTAGCAGATTCCACTCGTGATATTAAACCATCCTTCCTTTTTGCCATAAACCTCTTCCAAAAAAACAGGTTTCAGACTAAACTTAAAGAAATCCTCTGTAGTTCCATCTCACAGGTTAACATTTCTGGGGTGCCTTTTGAACACCTCTTTTATGATGACTTACCTTTTCCAGAAACGGTGCATTTTTATCATCTTATATTTTTTGGATCTGGCTTACCAGTCCATTTTCACTGCAAGGGACTTCCTCAGAATTCTTGGCTACATGGCATCATGTAGATACTCTTTATAGTCAATGTTGTAGTACTGGTTCTTGGGTCTTCCTGTCATGCAGAATCCCTCAACTGGCCAGATTTCCAGACTGTTTGCATCATTCTTGGCCATCGGATGTCTGAAGACTGATGTCTGGATGTCAGGGTATAAGAAGGCCATCCGTTGATAGCCTTGCAGTGTAATGTGCTTCATGTGTGTTCAAAACACTTGCAGTCCATTGGTTGGTTCATTTTTCCAGAGTGTCTCTTTCTTCCAGTCAGATAGGTATCCTGTCAGTAATTTTCCTGTGTTAATTTAGTGTTAAAAAGGTCAACAATTGTTTGAAGTGTGGGAAGCAAATCCCGCATAAAGATTTTCACTCATTTTGTCTGTTCAGCTTGGGGCTTCTGCATGACATCTCTAATTGTCCTGATTGTGCTAAATTCTGAGTAAAACCCCTCAAACATAGAGCTGAGGTATGACCCACCTATATGGTGTCCTCTGTTTTGATTTCTCTAGTGGCTTTGCAACCCACAGCTACCACTGGGTCTTCACAAACACCAACTTCTGCTAGCGTAATTCCAAAGAAATGAAAAGACAAAAAAAGTCAAGGATTGTGATGTTTCCAATAAAGCTGAGGCTCTAGTTCCTACGTCGAACAATGACCCAGGTGAGGTGCCTTTGCAGCCCCCTGGGCTAGCAATTCCTATGCCTGAACCCTGTTGCAGGGCCCCATGGGAGGCCATCATGGTTTACAGCCGACCTATCACTGTTACCATAACACAGGTGTTGGTCGAGTCTGAGGTCACTCAGCAGGCCTCATTTTCTGACATTCGGGTTGTGGATCATAAGGGAGACACCCTGTCTACCTTGGCTATTGAAACCTTCGCCGAAGTCATGGTCGGTCAACCACAACCTCAAGTCACCCCTTCTAAACAGACACTTAAACCAAAGCAAACCAGTTCCTTTTCTTCTTCTCTGCCCTCAGACACTTCAAGTCAGGCCGAAGCCCAAGATCTCCTAAAAATAGTACAGGAATTCATAGACATCATGAAATCCAGGGAGCCCTCTCACACTTCTGCTCCTGAAGCCTTTCCATCTAAAAGAAGCAGGAATGTGGCCTTCAGGAAGAGTCATATTCCTCAAGCTCAGAGGATGAGGAGTTATTTTTATTCTGGGTACCTTTCATCACAAACGTATCCTGATACAAACTCAAATTGCACACTCTCTTCTGCCCCCCAAAGGACTTCTGTTTCAGGAATACCCTTAATAGAATGAAGGAGGCCTTCATAGGTCATAGGTTCATAGTAAGCTAACTGCCCTTGCGAGCCATTTTAAGCCTAGCCAATTATCCCTTGTGAGACTCAAACCCTGCACCTCATGTTTGTAAGGCAACACCTTAACCATTAGGCCACCCTCCCATCTTAAGTTCATAGATTAATTAAGCTAACTGCCCTTGCGAGCCATTTTAAGCCTAGCCAATTATCCCTTGTAAGACTCAAACTCCACACCTTGGGTTTGTAAGGCAAACACCTTAACCATTAGGCCACCCTCATAACAACAATGGCCTAATGGAAAAGCCAACAGTTCTCAATCTCAGGCCCATTATAGAGAATGCTCCTAGGCCACTGGCTATCCCTCCTGTACACGTAGTTTTGGATGATGCCTTCTAAGACATTGCTTTACAATATTGATTCTTTACCACCTGGTCTTAGGAAGCCAGACAGGTTTTACATAGGGCTTGACTCTCACACTGAATTGCCAGTTCCATATGCTGAAGTACCTTTAATCTCTAAAGGACAAAATTCTATCTAAGGTGAATTCTATGGATTTATCTATTTATTTATTTATTTATCTAATTTATTTATTATTTATTTGCAGTTTGCTAACTAGGAAAGTCCATTGGGCCTAAATGAGACCTTTTTCAATTGAGGCCTGGGAAGAAAAGCTCCAGAAACAGTATTACAAAAATCAAAAACTATTAAAGCTCACAAAAATATTACATTATATAGGACATAGAAACAATGATGATAATAACAAAAACATGTTGAGGTAAATGGCATGGCAAACATTTCTGCATGTACATGGGATAACAAAGCATTCTGTAGTTCAAGGTATGCAATTGCCTATACTAACAAGACATAGTAGATGTTATAGTGAGACAAGTAATAAGGAGGTGTTAAGGAGTGGATAGTAGGAGTTAGATTTAGATTAGTGAAGGATTTCTTGAAGTGGGTAGAGGTAAAGTTGGTGGAAGTTAGGGAGGGTGAGACCAGGAGTATTCCCACTTAGAGGAGAGATAGGAATGAAGTAAAGTCTAAAACAAGAGTGGTTCTGGGTAATTTGAATGTGGGGTGGGAGTGAGTTCCATTTGCATGTTAGGAAGAATGACAGTAGAAGTTGCCTAGGCGTACATAAGGGTTTGTATACTTCAAGGACATTCTTATTTTTGGATCTGAGTGATCTGTCAGGAATATGTGCAGGGTGAGTGTAGAGGATAGGGAAGGGCAGTTAGTGGGCCTGCAAATGAGATTATGGGCAGTTGAGAGTTGAATGTACGAGAGATAGTTGGGGAGTTCTAGCCAATTCAAGGTGTGTAGGGCATCACAGGGGTGCGAGTAGGATTTGGAGCTGGTAGCAAACGTAGAGATTTTATTGTAACAGGATTCAAGTTTTGGCTTTAGGGAGGATTGTAGGCTAGTTAGAAGAGGGACTCCATACATAAGAGAGGGTAGGAGGTATGTGACAGCAAGGGTACGCTTGGTTGAGGGGGTGAGGTAACGATGGTGTCGATAGAGCATACCGAGCTTCTGGTGGGTTTTATTGATATTAGTTTCTAGGTGGATGTCAAACTTCAGTTGTTCGATAAGGACACCTAATAGCTTGGTATGGGGGACTATTTAGAAGGGAGTCTTGTTTTGGCTGACTATAGAGAAGGTGTTCTTGTCAATTTTGGAGTTTTTTGATGGGGTAAATATCATGATTTTAGTCTTGGTTGCATTGAGAGCTAGGTGATTGTTTAGTAACCCTATTGTGGATTAAACCTTCTCAAAAGATATTCAGGAGACAGCAAGAGAGTCACAGAGCAGCTGCCACAGGTTCTGTCATCTGCAGACTTGCATGGCTCACGACTGCCTCTGTCAGATCAGGTGAAGGTTGAACTACTCTCTGTTAGACAAAGAATTATTTTTCAGATCTCCAGCTGAACAGGTTTTTATGAAGTTGGATAAGAAAGGAAAGCAAATAAAAACTGTGAAGGAATTCTGTCAGTCTCCAACACGAAGATATAGTAGGAATTATCCCTCAAATCCTTGCCCCCCCTGAACAAGACAAGTGTAGGTCTCCCCCGGCAAAGGTAGTCAGAAGAGTCACAGAGAACAGGAAGCTCCAAAGAGCCCACACAACACAGATACCATATTTTTAAAGCAATGGAAAATCGTCACCAGGGATCAATGGGTCCTCAACATCATAGAAAGGGGATACTACATCCAGTTCATTGAAATCCCACCCTTCTTAGGCATCCCAAAACCACCAAAAGAACAGGATCTGTCCTTGTGTAACTGCTTCACCAATGATCCACTCAACCTATTTCTCCAGTTCAGGAAGAAAATGGCTTCTACTCAAGGATCTTTCTAGTTCCAGGAAAGAAGGGCACCTGGATTCCCATCTTGGACCTTTCAAAACTAAACAGGTTTCTCTATACCCAAAATTCAAAATGCTTACTGTACAAAAAATACTTCCCATGATCATCCAAGATGTCTCCACAGTCACTGTAGACCCAAAGGAAGCCTGTCTGCATGTCCCCATGTTAGACATTCACAGAAATTACCCAAGATTTGTTCCACAGGTTCTCACTTTTAATTCTGTGCTTTACCGTATAGGCTGTCAGCTGCTCCCAGGGTCTTCACAAAACATTTAGCTCCTGTGATAACACATTGCAGAACTCTGGGAGTTCATATTTACTGCTACTTAGATGACTTTCTCATTCAGGGAAAAAACATAACAGAGACTTCTTTCAGACAGTAGGTCTCAATTTAAATCTTCACAAGTCAAAAGCTTTGCCTCAAACAAGGATCTTCTTTCTGGGAGCATTCATAGATTAAGTGCAACAGAAAGCTTTCCTTCCCTAGGACAAGATATCTTTCCTGACAAACTGCTTGACCAACTTGTTACCAAAGCAACACATTTTCAGCAAGGGAATTTATAACAATTCTGGATTATATGCCATCCTGTATTCTCATGATTCCACTTGCAAAGTTATACATGAGAAACCTTCAATGGTTCCTACAAAATGCTTAGTAACAGCTTTCTCAATCCCTGGATACCCTATTGCCTCTCCTTCCATGCCTGAAGAAGGAGCTGGTGTGGTGAAGAACACCATACTACAGAACCTAGGGATGAATTTCTGTTTACCAGAAGCAGACAAGACCATCATCACAGAGAGTTCAGACATGGCCTGGAGGGCTCACTTAGGTTTCATGAAAGTGCGGGGCATCTAGACACCACAGTAGAGAAAACTGCATATAACCCCGAAGGAACTACTAACATTTTACCTGGCCATAACAGCCTTTCAGCAGAATTTAAGCCCAAGGACCTTGCAGATTTGGACAAACACCACCACACTGATGTGGTACATAAACAAGCAAGGTGGTACCTTGCCCTACCCTTTATGCAATTTCACAAGGAAGTTTGGATGGAGCTCAAGAACTAGGGCTAATACTCTTAGCACCCCATATTTCAGGTCGGAACAGTACCCAGGCAGATTCTCTAAGTAGGGATCTTCTATACTCCAATGAGTGAATACTGAAGACAGAAAGGTGTTCTGGACCTATCTCTACACTGGTGTGGGCGGGCTCCTAAATAGATCCGTTTGCATCTCACAAAAATAGACAACTGCTTCAAAACTCAACAGATAGGGACTTGGAAAATAGACACTTTCTCTATCACATGGACAAACGTGTTACTGTGTACATTCATGCCCTTAACTCTGATTGCCAGTGTACTGATAAAAGTCAGGGCAGACAGATCCAGCATGATCCTAGTGGCCCCCTTCTTGACCCTCAGCAAGGAGAGGATCCATACCCTACCACAGTAAGTAGATGTCAGTCAAGCCAAGGTATCTTTATTCCATCTTCACCTAGCCACACTCAGATTAACAGCCTGGTGGATTGGGGTTTGACACCAATAAATGTTACCTATCCTAAGGATGTGCTTTCCATTCTAAAAACCCAGTACCAGAAAATCATACCTGGCAAAATAGAAGAGGTTTTCCATCTAGTGTCATAGCAAGAACACCAACCCTTCTCAGACAGACATCAATCCAGTGTTGGAGTACCTTAAAGTCCTGTTTAGTCAGGGACTTTCCTACTCCAGTATTAAACTACATGCATCTGCCATCTCAGCTTGCCTGCACCATTCTCCACCTATCCTCTCACAGCCCCACAAGAAACTTTTCCTAAAGGGGGTCATTGACTTGCGACCACCCTGAAGGAACCCCATTCCTGACTGAGATGTAAATTAAACACTAGAGAAACTCACTTTGCCCCCCTTTTGAGCCAGCTGCTTCTGCATCTCTAAAGATGCTCACTTGGAAGACCACTTTCCTTATAGCTGTCACCTCAGCTAGGTGGGTCTCAGATCTACAAGCCCTCATGGATAAAGAGCCTTCACTGTTTTTCACAAGGATAGGATAATCCTTAGAATAAACCCATCTTTTATGCCCAAGGTTGTATCACAACTTACCCTTAATCCAGGCAATCTGCCTGCCAGTCTTTTTCCCAAATCCAAGAACAGGGCAGAACAAGTCCTTCCTTCTCTGCATGTACACAGGTAATTCAGGAACTATCTAGCCAGGACACCCCCCCCCCCCCCCACTAATAGAGCAGAGCACTTGCTGGTGGTTTTCATAGAGGTTAAAAAGAGCAGACCTGTCTCCAAACAAACCATTTCCAAATGGATAGACAACTGCATTAAGTTGTGTTACTCCCACCATGGAAAAACTCTGCCTGGTCATGTTAAAGCCCACTCCACCAGGCACGAGGCAACTACCTGCTTTCCTCAAAGGAGTCCCTACCCAGGCCATCCTAGAGGCAGCCACATAGAACTCATTGCACATTTTTTACAAAATACTATAATCTAGCCAATGACTCCAGGCCTAGAGTAGGTTTTGCTACTGTCATCCTGCAAAGCCTTATTTCCCAGGATCATACAGATGACCTACCATCCAACTGTTGGCTTTGGGAGTCCTCTCAAGAGTCAGTACTGCAACACTGATTACAAAGAGCATAGTACAGCTGTGTCCTACTTACCATAATTGTAGATGTTCCAGCAGATCAGCATTGCAGTACATACTCCCACCCTCCAACCCCTCTATCTGCTGACCATATTTTGCTCCCTTGCTGGATGTGAGGGATAGAGGAGTTCACTGCAGATAGGTCTGTTATCTCCATCATCCCCTCTCTACCTCCTATGATCGTCTTCCTCCCTTTCACTCAAATTCAGACAATTGGGGAGCTTGTGCTGTCCTCAGGCATCAGACTGCCTGTTCACTGCTTAGAATGACCTGAAAATGGCGCCAACAGATGTCCTTCTTATACCCTGATGTTCAGATGTCAGTCTTCGGATGTCCGTTAGCTAAGGATGATGCAAAGACTCTGGCAATTGGAGCCATCGAGGGCTTCTGCATGGCAGGGAGACCAAGAATCAGTACTGCAACACTGATCTACTTGAGCATCTATAGGTGGGACACAACTGTACTTTCCTCGTGATCAGAATATTGACGTCTTGTCATTTAGAGGAAACGCTCAATAAATTTTATGGTGAATTAGTCCTGAGTGGTCAGACTGTTATTTTTATTAAATTTAAATAAATAAATAACCTCTAAATTTACCTCTAGATACACCCGCTTTACCCATCTTGAGAAGGGAGTGGGTAAAGCACAAGGGTGGACACTGGCAATGAGTAAATTGGTTTGTGACTCAGTTGCCTTGTAATTCCTATGATTTTGTGATACAATGTATTCAGGAAGAATGTTGTATGTGATTGCGAAAGCAGTGTGAAGCAATGATAGCAGGAATATGATCAGAAGCGTACAGACTGACGGTACTAAAACTGGAGTCACATTTTGGAAAAAAACAACCTACAGCACTGCTAGGCAAGGTGTGGTCTTTTGTGAGTCATGTTATTTGGGTCCAAAGTTTGAAAGAGAACTGCCTGAGATCATGGAAAAGACTGTAGCATTTGAGATAAAAGATCAGATCAATGAAATTACCAGTCATTGTTAAGGTGATGAAAGGGTTTGAGAAGGATATGTTATAATCTTGATTTGCATACTGCTAAAGGAAGACTAGATCGAGTATCAGCTTTCTACACCTGAATTCCAAACCCCCACACACACTTACTAAACTGTTCTCTTAAACTGCAGCATAGATTAATTTCTGGGTAATAATTAATGCTGTGATTGGGTAACAGAACTGGCACCTTGTACCTGCTTATAGTGAGAGGTGTGGTGATGTAGCACCTGCTCCATGTAAAATTCATGAGATCAGGCGATGTAATACTGCACGTTCTGCCCAAGTAAAGTAACACACCACATGGCATGACATCTGACACTGTTATGTTTTGAAAATAGTCCAAAATTTCATTGATTAAATTACATTTGTTTCTTTGTGAACTATTTCATCTAGAGATGTGTGCTCTGGTTTTGAAAAGTAAGTGATTTTTTTATTTATTTATTTATTTGTTAGATTTGTTAACCGGGTTACGTCCGACTGGGCCAGAAGCCCGTTTTCAGCGGAGACCCAGGGAGAAAAGCTCCACAAGCAGTGACAAAGCTTACATTAATTATAATTAATATAATACAGTAGACAGTATAGAATACAAACAATAGTACAAATGTATACTCAGATGCTGTTTTTCTGTCTGCTTATTTTGCAGTCTGCATGTATGAATATTGTCACTTCCTGCAGACATGCCCAATTGGTGCTTTCTTATCAGTGCTTTACTTCATTGTCCAGCACAGTTGTAGACAGCCAGATGACACTCTAATGCAGTGATATTCAGCCTTCTCTTGAGAGGATGGCAAGCTTTTCCAAGAGGCCTCATTCCCTTCCAGAACCTATTTCCTAATATGTTGTATCATAATTAGACCTCTGTCATTGATGTCACAGGTTGAAACCCTATTGGAACACTAACCAACTGATGTTCTTCGTGTTCCACTGTTGCAGTCATCACATTTGGGTTATCTGCCTGCAGGTAGCCCTCTGCCGGCCTGAATACCAGAGTCTTGGGATTTCTGCTTCTGATGCTGTTGCTTTTTCCATGACGTCAAGTCGTCAGGGGTATAAAACATGCAGCCGACACCATTACATCAGTCTTTCTTGCCGTGCGGTGCACAAAGCAGAAGCAGTTCGCAAGTGCCGGTCGGTCGACTCCTGAAATTTTCATTTTCGAGTTTCAGAACTAAAGTCTTCTAAAAGATAAGTACCCCGTTGGGGAACCTTTTTTCTTGCTCTAACCAATGTCAGAAAAAAGTAATAATTGTCTTGCCTGTGGAAAGTAAATACCTCATAGAGATTTTCATTCTTACTGTGTCACCTGTTTAGACCTAGACCACGACGTCCCTCGCTGTCGGTTTTGTGCCTTGTTCAATGCCCAAACTATCCGTTGTCAGGCAATTTTTGTAGCTAAATACTTTCACTCTCGATCTCTGTACTCCGAAATAGCATCAGTAAGCCATCCGACTACCAATCTTCCGAAAAAATGCAAGGATAAAGACAGAGACAGACCACATAGGTCCAAAACTGCCAACGATGCAACTGTTAAGCTAGTTGCCAGTCCGCCGGTACACAGTGAGGTGCTTTTGCAGCCCCTGATACCCGCTTCTACACATTCGCAGGCCTCTACTTAGACCCATTCAGAGTCCAGAATGCCACAAGATGCTTCTTCGACTATGGAACCTGAGGATATCTCTACCTTGGATGGGTCCAGAACCGCTGTGCAGGCACCGGCTTCTGAGGGTGTATTCAGGCCTTCCGATTTTCATATTAAACTGACAACTTTGTTTCAAGCCAAAAATACTGATTTTTCTCAGACATAAAGTTCACACTATAACGAGGAAGCCGATGGCCAAAACACATTCTCAGGCCCACTGGCCTCAAAAACAAATGATTAGAATGGCTGAAGACCTTATTACCTTGATTAGGGGAAGCCAGCCTTCCCCCTCAAAGAGACCTAGAACTGATTTTCCTTCTGATTCTTCTGATCAGGAATCTGATATCTCTGTTCGTTCTGACTACCAGGACATAACCTTATCTACCTATGAGGATTCTGATGCAGAGGATTCCATTCCCTCTGCTTCCCCTCCAGACGATTTTTCTTTTGGTGAAACCCTGCATACCCTTAGGAAGCATTTCCATTGGGAAAGCCAGGACTACTCTCAGTCCAAAAAGAGACTCGGGGAATTTTTAAACCTGCCTCAGCACAGGCCTCTAGCTATCCCTCCTGTTCTGAATATTGTAGACTATGTCTTCTTGGAATCCAGTCTTACCCCGGATACTTTTCCCCCAGCTCCCAGGAAACCTGACAGGTACTATAGAGTACCTAACTCTCACAAATTCCTTTTCAAGAATCCTACTGCGGATCCAGAAACCATTTCTCAAGGGCCTAAAGGCATTAAAGCTACTACTGCCAAGAATCCTACCGCCAAGAATCCTACCCCTTCTGACAGGGATTCTAGGGCTTTGGCTAGATGGGTTAAGAAGATATACACCTCTGCTACGCTGGCCATTAGGGCTTTAAATTGCCAGTTTCATATGTTAAAGTATCAGCAGCATATTATGGGGCTAATTAATCAGAAAATTATGTTGATTCCTGACTCTGCAGAACAGAAAGATTTACAAGAGTTAATGCATTCTGCTGATCAAGTTGGTAAACATACTTTGCAGTGTGGTTTTGATGCTTTAGAAGCATCTTGTAGGGCTTCTGTCACTGGGTCTGTTCTTAGAAGGCATGCTTGGTTTAAGGAACAAAACTTACCAGATCATGTCAAAGCAAAATTACTGGATGCACCCTTAAAGCAAGAGTGCCTTTTTGGCAATAAAGCAGAAGAAGTTCTCAAAAGAATGGAGGAGAAAGCTAAATCTATTCAAACTGTTTAAGATTTCTTACAAGTACAGCCACCTAGATTCAGTAGGCATTGGCCTTCAAAAAAGTGGTCCTTTCCAGTCCCTTCCAGGCCTTCTCAGTCCAAACCTAGGGGCAGCAGACCCCAAAGACTTTAGTCTCAGGTTATGCACAGATCTAAGCAGTGGTGTACGCCCACATCCAAAACAAGGAGTAGTAAGCCAACCCCCTATAGTAAACTTTCACAATGACTTATCCTTAACTCTTCCAAGCCTTGCTCAAGTACTTGCACCTTTAGGAGGAAAACTTGCCTTGCATGCAAAAAAACTGGGACAAATGGGTTTTATACATTGTCTCCCTAGGATACAGATTCCACTTCCACTCACTCCCAACCCTAAGTGGATGGCCAGACCTCCCCCCAAACCAGTGGGCAGAGGCCCAAAAGCAAGTACTTTTTCTCCTCCACATTAAGGCTATTCAACCTGTCCCAGCAGAACAACGGGGACAAGGTTTTTATTCAAGACTGTTCCCAGTTCCCAAAAAAGAAAACTCCTGGCGTCCTATCCTGAATTTATCTATTCTCAACACCTTTCTGGTGATTCCAAAATTCAAAATGCTAACTCTCCAACAACTGCTTCCTATGCTAGCCAAGGATGCCTGGCTGGCAACCCTGGACTTAAAAGAAGCTTACCTGCACATCCCCATAAGGGAATCTTGCAGGAAATACCTTTGCTTCAGGGCAGGCTCTATGCACTATCAGTTCTCTGCACCTCCCTTTGGCTTATCTGCTGCACCCAGGGTGTTCACAAAGTGCCTAGCTCCAGCCATTGCTTTTTGCAGGCAGAGAAGTATTCAGATTTACCCATACTTGGATGATTGCCTTATTCAGGCGGAAAGTCAGGACTTGCTACTACAGCACCTGGCATTTGTAAAGAGACTTCTAACTTCACTGGGGTACACCATCAACGAAAAGAAATCACACCTAGTACCCTGCCAACAGATTGTTTTCCTGGGAGCTAGCTTGAACACAACTTCCCAGATGGCATTCCTCACTTCAGAGAAACAAATTTATTTGACAACTTACTTCAACCATCTGGCCACAAAAACCCAGCTTTCTGCAAGGAAAATACTACAAGCTCTGGGGTTCATGGCCTCTTGCATTCTGTTAATTCCATATGCAAGACTGCATATGAGGAAACTTCAGTGGTATCTAAAAAGTCTATGGTGTCAACATTCTCAGGACCTGGAAATAATAATTCTTATCATTCCGTGTCTAAGGGCAGAGTTCCTTTGGTGGGCAGAGGCCTGCAACCACAAGGGACTCCCTTTCACTCTACCCCCTGCACCCAACCTCTAAAAACAGATGCATCAGATTATGCATGGGGGGCTCATATGGCAGGGCAGTGCATTCAGGGTAAATGGAACCCAAAGCAGATGCACCTGCATATCAATCAAAAAGAAATGTTAGCTGTACAGAATGCTCTGACAGCCTTCAAAGGCCTTATTCTTCTAGGGCAACTATTGGTAAAGACAGACAACACCACATTTATGTGGTACATAAACAAGCAGGGGGGAACACATTCCTACCCACTCTGCAGACTAGCCATGGCTCTGTGGAACACAGCCTTGAGCAACCAAGTGCACCTACAAGCTCAATTCCTGCCAGCCAAACTAAATTCACTGGCAGATGACTTAAGCAGAAATCTCATGGACCCACATGAATGGAAACTGGAACCCAAAATATTTAAGCTTTTGTGGAAGAGATAGGGGACACCAGAGGTGGACCTGTTTGCTTCTCCTCAGAACTATCAATTGAACAAATATTGCACCAGGACTCCCCACAGCCAAGCTTGGAAGGTGGACCTCGGAAAGCTTCACAGTCTATGCCTTTCCCCCTCTGCCTTTCCTCTTGAAGGTTCTACTAAAGATCAAGCAGGAAAAGATAAGGACAATCCTGATTACACCAGACTGGCCATGCCAGCACTGGTATCCCCTTTTGCGCAATCTGACAGTGCTACAACCATGGCACCTGCCTCAGACCCCTTCCCTGTTGTCCCAGCCGGGGGGCCAAATTCTGCACCCTCAGCTAGATGCCCTGAACTTTGCAGCCTGACTAATCCCCTGAACTCACCTCTAGCAACCCTCAGTAAGCAGGTGCTGAATGTCATTCTCAAGGCAAGGAGGCCTAATACTAGAAAATCCTATTCAGAAAAGTGGAAAAGATACTGTTCCTGGAGCCAGTCTCAAGGGATAGGCACAACTGTGCCCAGCTTACCTCATATACTAGATTACTTAACAGAAATGCTCCACAAGGGCCTATCCTTCTCTTCAATTAAGATTCATGCCTCTGCCATCTCAGCTCGTTATAATACTGAGCCACCCCTCTTCTCTCATCCTCTGGTGAAACAGTTCTTTAGAGGGGCCAAAAATTTAAGACCCCCCCCCCCAGGAGAGCTCCCACTCCAGCCTGGGACCTTAACTTTGTATTGGAAAAACTTACACTTCCCCCTTTGAGCCGGGTGCTACAGCAGAGTTGAAATTCCTCTCATGGAAAACAGCGTTACTTCTAACCATCACTTCAGCAAGGAGAGTTTCTGAACTGCAGGCCCTTATGGCAGTGGAACCCTTCATTATCTTCCATGCGGACAGGGTTTCCCTCAGAACTAACCCATCTTTTATGCCCAAGGTGGTGTCTAGTGTGGCTTTAAACCAGTCCATTCATTTGCCTACTTTTTTCCCTAATCCTCAAAATAAAGGGGACAGGATACTGCATTCTCTAGACGTGCACAAACATCTTAGATTCTATTAAGACAGGACTAAGTCTCTCAGAAAATCTGACCAGCTGCTAGTCAGCTTTGCTGCAGGGGCAGAGGGGAAGGCTATTTCAAAGCAAACCATATCTAAATGGATAGCACACTGCATCCATTTCTGCTACAAGCACCATGGAAAACCTACCCCACAGGGGATAAGAACACATTCCACTAGGGCTACTTCTACCTTTACTGCATTTCTCAGAGGAGTCCCTACCAGGGACATCCTGGAAGCTGCAACCTGGAGCTCTGTACACACTTTCACCAAGCATTACCACTTCCCTATCTTTTCTATACGCAGAACTGGATTTGCCACAGCAGTCTTACAGGGCCTGATTGCCAGTCCTAATGCTTCTTAATCTACCTCCACCCTTCCTTAGCTTTGGGAATCAACCCAAATGTGATGACTGCAACAGTGAAACACAAAGAACATAGTACAGTTGCATACACTTACCATAAATGTAGATGTTTGAGTGTATTCACTGTTGCAGTCCTGGTTACCCTCCCTCCAGCCCCCTGATTGTCTTTGCTTTCACCTATCCTTTTTGGTTTGGCATATCTTGTTCTGTGTGTGTTTGCTTTTTGTTGGGGGTGTTCCACACCATATAATTGCTTCCTATTTT
This sequence comes from Protopterus annectens, assembly GCF_019279795.1. Taxonomy (NCBI): domain Eukaryota; kingdom Metazoa; phylum Chordata; order Ceratodontiformes; family Protopteridae; genus Protopterus; species Protopterus annectens. Next base: position 1,745,878,330 of record NC_056739.1, on the reverse strand, counting down.
GGGGGCACCTGACATCTGGGGCAAGAAAAACTAATGTAATGGTGTCAGCTGCATGTTTTATACCCCTGATGACCTGACATCATGGAAGAAGCGACAGCATCCGACACAGCAATCCCAAGACTCTGGTATTCTGGCCGGCTGAGGGCTACCTGCAGGCAGATAACCCAAATGTGATGACTGCAACAGTGAATACGCTCAAAACATCTACATTTATGGAAAGTGTACACAACTGTAGTTTATCAATAGTGTGTTGGTGCATTTCAAGCTACACAAACCATTACTAAAACAGCAGGGTTTCCTTCCATTTTTTCACTCATAACCTTATTGCAATAGTAGTAGCAGTGCTTCTACAAGCCTCAGTATTAAAGCATTTCTACAGCAGGCACCTAAATATGGTGGCTTGACTTTCTATAACAGTCAGAACCATACACCAAAAAGCTCTATAAGAAACCAAACCCTTGTAAAGCTGTGATTAGGGAAAAGTCGATTTAATAAGAGGTCCAACTTTCATAACTTCAGCACTTGTGCTGTGGGTATTAAGACCATTCAGAGGATAAAAAGTTCCCATCTTCCAGCAGTCTCCACCTCCTCTGTGTCATAAAGTACCCACAGAGCACCTTTCTCCAGTGATTTTCTGCTGTAAAAAGGGGTGGTAATAAAGAGAACAACCCAAAGCAGCCTCAGAATTACTGTTGAAATTCTGATTATTGGATCTATAAATGCCCTCTCCTTTCATTCTCTTCTTTCTTTTATTTCTGTCTCTTCTCACTGAGAATGAGATCTAGTTATGATGTAGTTACATTTATTTCTCCTCTTCCTTCATGTTGCAACTATGGTCTTAGTCTTCTCCCCATGATTTCACTTCCTCCAAAATGTGCCTACATCTTGTTTGCTGATAGGCACCCTAATTGTTTTTTTATTATTATTAGGGACCAGGGTACATCATTGCTGTTTGGTCTGCATTGTTTTAACAGCATATATAAGCAACATTGAAGAAAGGCGCTTTGAGGCCTTTCACATTTGCAGGCAATGTTCCTTACTTGAAGTAAAAGAATGTCATCGTGCTTGTCCATCTACCTATTTAGCCTCCCCTTCAGAGCACAGGAAGCATTATTTTAAAACTTAGAGGCATTCTCCTGGCAAAAATAGCTTATATTTGAAAACAAATAAAGGTTACAGCTGTGGTCCTTTGTAAAACTTCCTATGGTAACTTTCTCTGTGACAGAAGCCCCAGCTTCTTCAAGAGTCAGTGGAGCTCCCATCCGTCATTGTCCTAGGCTAAGGATTCTCCTTGGATTCAGTCTTCTCCACATCCCTCTCTTGTGTCTTTTTTGTGTCTCCCAATCAACATGGTCATTCTATGCAGTCCCCATTTCCATTGACTATAACTTTCTAGTAGGTGCAGTAGGCAGCTAAGACTCATTGCAGGACCACTGCTTCTGTCTCCATAGTTTCAGGGCACCATGAATCTCTTGTTCTCTTCCTTGCAAAATGACGTTGATGTATCACCAGTTGCAGTGTATCAGGAGTATGCTTCCCCAATGCCAGTGCAAATGCATGTTTTCTAAGTGCCTGGTGCTTCTATACCTAACTGCCTTCCCCTTACAACATTGAGACAGACATCACACAAATTAGTGTCACCTTATGTTGTACTGATTGGCTTCCATCCACCTGCCATTGCCCTCATTGGCAGTGATCAGACTGAAGCTCATTGAGCTGATGTTGCCTGATATTTAGCACAGAGGATTAAGGCTACAAGAAGCTAACGGGCTGCTTCCTGCATTTCGGGTCTTGATTCCCTTAGCCGCAATTTGCTTACTGTGAAACTCTGAACAAGTCACTTGGCCAATCATCCCTGAAAAGGGAACATCCATATCCAGTGGGCTTACCTAGTTAAAAAATAAATAAATAAATAAAACTAAACAAAAATGATAATAAATGATTCTCTTCACCCATCCCCTGTACCAGTATCAGTGTTTCATACGTCATTAGTACCAACCCGAATCTTATCAAAGTTTGCTCTTCTCTTTGAGAACCTTTTGCCGTATTGGAAATTTCTGCTTAAGACAACACTGTACATAAAACTCCGCCATCCCCATGTGGTATACTCAGTCATCCCTCCTTCCTGTAGTCTGTAACCACACCTGCCAAATTCTGTCCTCCTGCACCACAGTCAGTTCCAGTGCAGTTTAGAAAAAAATGCCCCCCTCCCCCAGAACAGGCCAAAAAATTCAGTTCCAAGACACACCATTTGCCGACTAGTTAGCTCAACCCACCAAGGATTCAGATGATAAATATGGTATCGACTCCCATCCCTTTTCAGTGGAAGTCCTGAAGGTTTGTGAATTTATCCAGTTGATTCAAAAAAGAAGGGGTTAGCCCACTGTGCTTTTATCATCACTCCATCAAGGATTACAAGAGGCTTGCTGCACAACCCTGCAGTCATTCTCAGTAGTCCCCATATTAAAAGATATGTGGAAGGACACTATAAAATTACATGGAAACTCAGTGGCCAAATGCTTTGCACCCCAGGTTGTCCTGTATGGGTAAAGACTTCGAAACGCAGTGTGACTATATGTGCTGCAGCCCTGACAAGGGTTCCCACCCTGCAGAGACTAGATGTACACCCGTTAAAAAGGAATCATATACTATGGATAGCTTTAGGAAGAGGGTTTATGTGTTCTCCACAGTTACCCTGAGAACCCTCAGCTGTCTCAAGTGCATTTTGTATTTCAACCAGAATTTAGTACATGAATTATAGCATGCCACCTAAAGACTTCTACACTCCCAATACTTCTAACAGTCCTCACATTACTTACACACTTCACTCCTTTTCATATGATTCTTCCCAATCTCACCATGCCACTTCTACCACTTACTCTTCAAACTATACCTCTCAACCCCTTCCATCACAACAATCCCACACACACACATAACATTCCTCACACACTTAAGCCTATTTTAACTTCCCTCCATATCAATAAAATAGCCACTAAATATGACAAATACATAACTACCCACATAACTACCCACATCAGAACCAAAGTAAACATTGCAGCCAGACATTCACTCAGTGGTGACATACATCCTAATCCTGGCCCATCTGTTCTTACAAATATCCACTTACATAATAGTAATCTCTCTCCTAACAAACTCCAACTTCCAAGAAAAGCTAATGACCTGCTCATACTAAATATGACTGTCAGAAGCATTACCAAAAAAGTCCATGATCTCCATGCTACTCTTTCCCTGTATTCTCCTGACCTAGTACTATTAACTGAAACTTGGCTTAAACCCAACATTTCCAATAATGAAATTGTAGCACCAGGCTGTAACATGTTATGTAATGATCATACATCTAAAAAAGGAGGCGGTGTAGCCTTACTATTTAAAAATTGCCTAAACATAGAAACCCTGTATATACGCTCACCAGACTTAGCCAGTGCAGAAATTCTAATCACAAAACTAAAATTTAATCCTAGAAAAAGCATCTCTATAATTGGTTGCTACATACCACCAGGTAACAACATACCCAAAATGGAACCATCATCCTGGAGCACTTCAGTAACTCCAGTACTCCCACTAATTTCACCAACCTCCATGGATTTTCTCAGATCATTCAGTCTCCTACTAAAATTAACAAAGCAACAAAGAGACAGTCTATATTTCACTGGATTCTGACAAACAGGCTATCTGTCATCTGTCAATCCAGCTGCCTCCCCAACAGCCTGAATGACCATTTACCCACATTTGAAATAATACATCACACAAATCAAGAAAAGCCCATCTGTTATCAGACAACCAGAAACAAAAAACACTTTAATCTAACTAGCATTATTTATATTTTCAAAGCCTGTATCTGGGCTCCTCTCAAGTACCTGAAACTTGATGAAGCTGTTCAATACTTTAACTCTACCTTCTTAGATATCCTAAACTCCCAGGCCCCTCCTACAACCATCAGAATCAAAGCTAACTATGTCCCCTGAATGAGCAAGGACACTAGATCTCTGCTGAAATCCAGAGTCAAAGCCTGGGTCCTCTAGAACAAAACAGGTTTATTTACAAACAGGCATTTCTTGAACTTTCTAACAAGGCAAAGAAATGTGTCAAAATAGATAAAACTAGTTACTACCACAATATACAAACCAGATATCAAAACAACACCAAAACATTTTGGTTTGCAATTAACAACATACTCCACCCTGGAGCTCTCAACCATAACAGATAATTCACTAAATGTCTCTACACATTTCAACAAATTATTCACCAAATCCATTCTCTCACTTGCCAACTCTCAAAGCTGCCCACCCTCTAGCCAATCACCCAATCTCCAGAATAAGAACAATTTCTTTACCTTCCATCCTGTCTCTAATGATACAATTAAAAAACTCCTTAAGAAACTAAAGCCTACCACCTTAGCAGCTGACAAACTGCTAGCAGATTTTTTGAAAATAGCAGCTGATGCCATTGCATACCCGGTATCCATTCTTATCAGCCGTTCAATATCAGAAAGCCTAGTCCCTGAGATCTGGAAAGTTTCCCACATTATCACACTCTACAAAGGGGTAACGCTAAAGAATTAACCAACTACTGGCCTGTAGTAATACTTTCACGTCTGTCCAAAATACTGGAGAGGTGATGCAAATTATGGATAACCTCAACACCCATAACCTTCTTACAAATATTCAACATGGCTTCAGGCCCCACCACAGTACCACAACAGCCCTTATGTCATTTACCCATACAGCGAACAACCATAGAAGCAATGGTAACTGTGTCTCTGCTATCTTCCTTGACTTCTCCAAGTCGTTTGACATGGTTAACCACAAAAAACAAAATCATTTATTCTCTCTCAGAACTGAATTTTAGCAAACCCACCATTACTTGTTTCAAAGTTATTTAGTAAACAGACAGCAAGCAGTGCAGTGGAGCCAATAACTCTCACCTTTATTATCAGTTACACTGGGAGTTCCTCGAGGCTCCATCCTTGGTCCTCCAAACCTCTATTCTACATGCCTCAGTCATCCAATATGCTGATGACTCAACTCTAATTTGTCCCTCTCCTTCCCACCAAGAACTGCAACTAAAAACTCAGGCCTCTTTCCTTTCTGTAGAAGATTGACTTACCAATTCTCAACTAATATTAAACCCCAATAAAACCAAACTTCTCATATTCCAACCAACTAACCACACCACTCCTACATCCTCATTTACTATTACATCTAACAATAAAACAACTGTCTCTCCTGTGACTCATACCAAACTCCTAGGAGTTGAGATAGACGGCAACATGAAATTTGACACATTTCTCTCACCATTAAGAAAGTACATAAAAAAACTAAGGGGATTATATCAAAATAAACAATTCCTAACAAACAGCACTAGGGCAAAAATAGCACAAATACATCTTATGTCCATACTCCTATATGCCTCTCCAATCCTCACCAATCTTAGAAAATCAGATATAACTAAACTTGAAGCCTGTTATAACAAGATGGCAAAATTTGCCTCCAGTAGCTCACATCCCACACATCATTGATCAGCCCTTAAACAACTCAACTGGCTTGAACTTCCAGATCTCCTCCTCTACAACCAACTTATACTAGCCCATAAAATTCTTTATCACGCCAAGAAAACCTTAGCATTATAAAACCTGTTACATCCATACACAAGTACTACGCTCCTACTCTCCAATAACATACCTCTCCTTCAAGTCACTAAAGGCAACAACTCGGCCAGAGCTTCCCTCTATTCACAGTATATAGCTAAAAAGTGTAACACTCTGCCCACGAACTTAGCAGCCACTACATCCCTAACAGTTTAAAAAAATCTCTAAAATCACATTTAGAAGCCAATTGGATTTGTAACTGTGACTCCCCAGGCTAGTCTACCTCCTTCTTCCACTGGCTCACTCAGGGTAAACGCCCTCCCTTACTGTGAATGCATGAAACCTCTCTTCATCTTGTATTCCCTTACTGTTAATGCATTAAACCCTCTCTTCATCTTGTATTCCCTTACTGTGAATGCATGAAACCTCTCTTCATCTTGTATTCCCTTACTGTGAATGCATTAAACCTTTCTTCATCTTGTATTCCCTTACTGTTAATGCATTAAACCCTCTCTTCATCTTGTATTCCCTTACTGTGAATGCATGAAACCTCTCTTCATCTTGTATTCCCTTACTGTGAATGCATTAAACCTTTCTTCATCTTGTATTCCCTTACTGTTAATTCATTAAACCTTTCTTCATCTTGTATCTTTCCTTATTCATACCTCTCTTTTCCTCTCAGCTGTTACTTCTTCTTCTAAGTATAGACATTTGAAGTATACCTTATACTACTAAAATACTATGGCATACTGATGTTATTTAGTTGTGGTGTTTGAACCCTCTTTTTATCTTAGTCATAGCATTTTCATCTAAAACATTTTGTTTTCTTAATTTGATTTGTATTGTCATTTGAAAAAATATTATCATAATTTTGATGTGATGTAAAATGCCACGTTATTGCACCTGTAAAATTGTATTATTTAATCTCTGTTATATGTGGAGCATTTCTCCCCAGGCCTCTGCTGAAAAAGGACCTCTGTTCAGTTGGACTTTCCCGGTAACCAAATGTAAAATAAATAGTAAATAAGTAAATAAATGCTGCAAAAAGCATCCTGGTAATTCTTTGAAGGGGCAGATTGTCTTCCTAGGCATCAACTTCCTCTACTGTTAGCAAACTCATCATGATCCATAAATGTATGCATTTGCTTGTATGCTTGTATGTTTGCTTGATGATCAAGGTGGGTGGGCTTGTCCAAGGACCGTTTTTAAGCCATGACCTGGGCCACAATGCAAAGAAATAGTTTGTTACATTTTGAGGCAAGATCAATTTGTAACACTTACAGCTGAAATAATAGTAGCTGTGGTATTTACGAGTGAGATATTTCTAAGCAAAATATTAGCAAGTAGAGTATCTATTGGTGTTTACTATGCAATTTCTGCAGATTTGCCAATAGAATTTGAGTATACTTGTTCTTGGGTAGCAGAAAACACACTATTTTTGCTGTTTACCTTGTTATTCTATGTAAATGTTAGGCAAAACATTAAGCACAAATTTTTAAATATTATTACTGTGTACATCATCAGACATTTAGTACAGTTTTTAGAGTTTCAGAGACTTTTTAGCAGAAGAGATGTTTTGGTAATTGGTATTTGTTTTGCTTTATTTTGGCTATTATCTCTGAAACAGAAGCATGCATGTATGACTTTTTAAGGTGGTCTGTTAGCTTAGTCCAGAAATTTAAGTAGTTAGTCTCTTTGTGAATTTGTGCTAGGAGGTGATTCCATTTAGTTAGGATAACCTTATAACTTTTTTTAATCTGGTGTAACATTAGAGTGATTTTAGAGTATGTGTGGAGAGTAGATATGGATGTCTTTATGTTTAGTCTGTGCCTGCGTGGGCAGTACTGTCTGCTGGCTTTCCAGGCTGTCACTAAGACTGCTGGAGGCACCAAAAATTCTCCATATTTTCCATCAAAGTTGATCCAGGATCAACTCATTTTACATGCTGTTGTCTGGAGAAAGATGTTCACAGATGCATGGATCAAAAGGGCACACTATTCCCTTCCTTTCTCCATCCTTCTCTCAGCCCTGCTTTTGACAGACATTCTACACTGTCAGAAGAATTTAACAAGGTAGGAGGTACACAGACTTCTTTAAAATATATGTAAATGGTCTGTCCATTCCAGAGAGGACTAAAATATTGTTTCAGATTCTCTTGACTGTGTACATTGACAATGGAACTTAGGCCATTTCTGGACCTTGGTGGCCTAAAGGTGTTCATCCACAAACAATCTTTTTACAGGGTTATAGTTCAGGCTTTCTGCCTGGCTTATTGAGCGGGGATTTGATGTGCCTTTTGCACGTCTAGGATTCCTCACATATCTGGTAAGTTGGTCAAAGATTTCAGAACATTTTTGTACTTTTGAACTGGGTTCAGTCTGTTTTAGTTTAGAAGCCTTCTGTTTGGTCCAGCTTCTCCCATAAGGTGTTCATCAAGGGCATATCAGAGTAGCAGCCTATTTTAGGCCACAGGAAACCAGTGTATTCCTGTAAATAAACAACTGTCTCTGGGCTGTGCAAACCCAACATTGTCTCATATTAGATGGGGTATTTTCTTGGGATGTTCACCTGCCTATTGATGGCAGTGAACTTGCAGAGCCTCAGGTTCTTCTCATGCAGTTTCAGAATTTGCAGTAGCCCCTTTGATACAATCGATCTGTAGGCATTCTTGCTCAAAGGAAGGATTCAGTCTGTATGCTAAGCAGTTCGCCTGTTCCTCTATTTTATTTTCTGTGACAAAAGAGATGTGTCCAAGAGTTCCTGTTTTAATAGTGATACCCATTTCAATAGTTGCTAATGCCAGTTTTCACTTGGGAGTGTTGCAGTAGAGCATGCAAGTCCCACACTGGTGACATACTGACCCATTTTCCATCCATGTGAAGTCAACCATTGCTTGTTGTTTCTACTTCATGTAGTGGATGGATGCTTCCAATTGCCAGTCTGGAAACCCCTTTGTCCTGCTGACACCTCAGGCTACCGGGACCATAGAAACATCTGCCTTCAGGTGTAGGGGCACTTCACTAGGCAGACAGTTCAGGGAATGTGGCTTCAGGTGTCTCACATGCACATCAGTGTAAAGCAAATGACAGCTGGTATACTCTTCCTCCAGCCTTCCAGGACTCCTTTCCCAGATGTGCTGTTGGTTTAGTCAGACAACATGGTTGTAGTCTGGTATCTCATTAAACAGGAAAGGAAATATTATGCTAATTAGATGTCCAGATTTTTAGCTGGGTATTCCCAGTTTTCAAGGGCATTTGTTCCTATTTTCAGTTTCTGCAAATTGTGAGGTATGCCTGCAAATAAAAAAAAACATTCTTTGAACTGTTGTGTTTTAGTGAACCACATAAGTTCCATTGTACATTGACCTTTTTTGTGCAACTTGTTTTTTAAAGTCATGAACAATGTATGCCATAAATTTATTTATTTAACATTTGTTTACCAGGAAAATCCATCTGGGACAAAGCCCATTTTCAGCAGAGACCTGGGGAGAAATGCTCCAGACACATCTATGAAGTGTGGGAGGAAACCGGAGCACCCTGAGGAAACCCACAAGACCACATGGGGTATGTGCAGACTCTGCACAAAAGGCACCCCTGCTGAGATTCAAACCGGAGAACTTCTTGCTGTGAAGCAATAATAATGCTAACTGCTGCACTACTGTGCCACTAATAGTGCCACGTTTGGAGCTTAATCCCCCTGTATCGACTTTACATGTTCTAAATTTAGTGGAATGTCTACTATGCCAGTTTTCAAAGGCTGAAATAAAGAAAAGTGTCCTCATCAAACCTGAACTAAAACTGCAGTTTGTTATGATTCTTTTTTTTTTCCTTCTGTTTTTTTTTTTAGTTTAACTTCTACGTTCTGAATATGATCACAGTCTTAAATTTCCCTGGTAAAATCAAACAAGGGTTATCCAGCCATTCAGTGTCAGTGTGCCTTTTCAGCACATTAGCATGCACCTCTTCATTCATGTCATTCAGTTGCCAGCTTTATCCAGTACAGGGTTGGAGGAGTTGTAGCCTATCCTGGCACTCCATGGGCACAAGGTAGAGAAACTAATCCTGGAAAGGAAGTGACCAGGGTGTGAACCTAATCCTGGCCAGGGTAAGTTTGTGCACACACAGTCTGTCTCTCACACACACACACACACACACACACACACACACACACACCTTCAGGCAGTGTGAAGGTTTGCCAGTTTACCTGTGGCATGACCACTGTTTTTGAAGTTAAGAAAACTGTTTTCTATCAACTGAAACTACAGCTGCATTTTCCTTATGTATGTATGCATGTATTTACCAAATTAAGTACATGCTTGTTCCATGTGTACCTATTCACTGTGTCATCTAGCTTGTTCATATCAGACTGTTATATAATAACAGCAATGGGGATTTCCAGACTTCAAGCGTTGTCCTTACCAGTCACAGATGTATTCAAATGTGCAGTCTGCCAGTGTTTAGGATCTGTAGTAAAGAAAAAAAGTCTCTGGCCTGGTAATAAAGAAAGTTGTCCATTTTCATCCAACTTTTAATGGTGCTAGTGAGTGTTAATCCCCCTAGTGTTGATATTCCAGTGTTAGACACCAGTGTGAGTCAAGTCTGCCGTTAGCCATTCTGGAAGTAAATAAACCTCTCCTTTTAAATATTTTCTACTTAATGAAAAATTGTTGATCACTATTACTACAATTGTATAGCAAGACTTTCTTACTGCAGACTGCCTCTCCCTGTCAGTATTTACTATCCAAGGCTTCAAGATCATAGCTACCTGTGGACTAGAGGTACATCTTCAATCACTGGCTACAGAATATAAACCAAGGCAAGTGCTTCCAATATTTTCATTGGTATTACTATCTTGTTTATTTGTGTATATATTTCAGTAAGCAAAACTAGAAAATGTTAAAAAGTTTCATCTTGTAGGCCTAGGTTTGATTCCCCCAGTCTCCAATTGCTTACTATTCAAGCAAATCACTTAATTAGACAGTTTCTGGGATGCCCATGAAAAGAGCTATGCATGACTTGTGGGTTTTCCTAGGCAACAAGTAAATAAAAAATGCACTGATACCTCACAGCAATACTATTAGAATGGTTGTGATAAAAATGAATTGGTTAGTGGCACAATAAAAGAGCAGCAGTTATTCTGTTCCATTTGGCAGTGACAGTGCCTAAGAAGGCAAGGAAAGTGTAAATAGCCAGAAGAAAGTTTAGGGAAATGAAGAAAATGAGGTCAAGAAGCAGTTTAAGAACTTTATTTTTATCCTGAGGAAGCCACATCAGATTAGTAAGAAATGTATGCAAGACACACAGATATATAAACATGCGAGAGTATGCCAGACATGGAATTATCAATCAGAAAAAGGAGTACAAGTAGAAGAAAACCTGGGATACACAAATATACTTTTGATTAATTTTTCAGCAGAGGTGGGAAAGTCAGTTGTACACGAAGGCCCTTGTAATGACTTTCACAGATCCATTAGGAGAATGGCCTCAACTGTAGTCATTTTGGAAAGGATTCTAGAAGATTGGACAAAAGGGCTTGAGAAAAAGGATGAGAAGGGAACCACCCAGAAAACTAAATGAACTTGGGGAGGTGTTGGAATTACTTGCCATCTTCTTGCATATATCACTGCATTAATTACTCAGTGATACATCATAACTGTAGAGTACGTATTGTCTCTTATTCACAAGAGAGCAAAGTGAGAGAAGGCAGGCAGTTATAGGCTACTGACCTTGACTGTTTCAGTACTGGAGAATTGAAAATGTTCCATGCTTCTGCCTCTTCATCCCAGTATACTAGTTTATCTTTCTTGTGGGCAAAAAATAAACAATGGCTTTCAGACTTAGAAATGAATGCCTGTGTTCTCCCTATTTTCTCAGGATGGCTTGGTGCAGAAGCTCTCTGTCCAGCAGCCACTGTGTGGTGTCACTCAGATATCAGACATAGCCCTCAAATTCACATTAGAATGCATCTCCGTCTTTCTTGGTTAACCTTTCAGCACTCAAGAGTCAATTCTTTAAGCAGTACTTCAGGTAGAAATTGAGATTTTATTGCACTAAGCTGTCTACTGTCATGTTTTACTTATATGTGTAGTGTATTTGTAGGGTTGTTCTGTTCTGTTGTGCAGTGGACATAGTGGCAGCACCAAGGACAAATGCAATCTGGTATTTTTTAAGCTATGCACCTCACATAATCATTTGGATTTTTTGTGAATTTATTGCACTTTGAACAGCTTTTAATGGTGAGTGAAACCCCTTTATTTCAAAGTGTCTGCATATCTTCGTTGCAGCTGAATACCTTAACTGCCCTGCACAGTAAGCGTTTAGATTTAAATAAACATGCACATTGATCTTCTGAGGAGCAATTTATGGGAGTGTCTACTTTACAGATTAAACTGGGTTGCAAAGTCTGCTCTCCTTTTTAAACAGGAAATGTTTGCAGATTGCTTAATGCAGGTAGGTGATCTGTGCAAGCCAGCACAAAGCCTTCCCAAATTGCTATGTTTACACCCCCCCCCCCCTACATACAGCTGTGCAGATTGCTTAACACATAATCTGAGCAAGTCATTACAAAACCTTCATGTAGTACCTTTAATTCATGTTTACCTTTAACCTGTATATGAACTTTGTCATATGGGGAGATGTTTAGCATCCAAAATCAGTATAACCGGCTAATTATGTTTGTTAATCAGTATAATTTCTTAGCAGTTGCAAAGTAGTTTTAATACCCTGTAACCCTGTCCCAGTCCACATGTTCTGTCCGTTGGCCAGTACACTAGTATTCATGTTGTTATTTTAGAAAAAGACGGTCTTTATCAGATCCAGAAGGTGTGTGTATCTTGCCACTACTAGCTTACAGAGCTGGTTACAGATATCTGCAATTTGAAAAAAAAAAAAAAAAACAATAGATTGCCAGGGTGAAAGTTAGCTGAAAGTAAACTGTTGAATCCTGAGTGTTGCAACTAGTGTGGCAATTTTTTGTTATGGGGTAGGTGAAAGTATTGGGCCATAGAGTAGTAAAGTATTGTAGAGCAGTAACATCCCTGAGAGTAAAGCAAATGTTATAGTCATTATTTTCACATTTGATGATTACACTGTGTTCCTTTTTTAATTATATATTTTTTAGACTAATTGTTTATCACTTCTTCTTACAATATATTTCATTAATGATTAAAAAGAAACACTGAATGGCACAGATGTTAGAAGCAGTGTGGTCATTTTAAGAATTAGCTAAGTGCAAAGTATAGAGTCACCAGCACCTGCTGAAACTTTTGTGATGGATTACCACACTGCAAGTCTGGCACTCATTCAGGATGTTAGATTAGTGTAGTACTGAGCCAGGGGTGACTTCAGCTCTTGTTTATTCTGCTGAGGCTAAAGTCCATGAATATTGAAGGGCATGATACTTCCTGATTGATGTATTCCATTGTTTTAAGTTTCTTCTTACAGACACGCCCCTTGGCTTTGTTGGCAAATTCATTTTACTTCCTTCTGAAGTTAGCATGGCACTCCTCCAGCAGAGAGTTGTGAAAGGGGTGGTGATGGGAAATGGAGCACACCTGTGGAATATAGAATATCAAGAAAGCTTTGTGGTATGGCAGCAAAAAAGGCTGTGGATTTGCCAGTGTAGAAATCTGTTTTTTATGGCATTGTTTTTGTTTTTGTTTGAATGTACAAGCAACATGCTGGTTTGGTGGAAGCGAGGTTCCTGCCCAGTGCACCTTAAAACAGTATATAGAGGCTATTCCTTCTGTGAAGGCGAGTGTAAGATAATATACATTAATTCCTGTCTGGCTGCATTGACAAAATAAACAGAAATGCTACCCTAGGATTCAGAAATATGTCTAATATGGCCACATAAGGGCTACTGTAGTGATGCTGAGATAAATGATACGGCTGAAATGTAATTGCCAATTAAGGAGGTGTTTAGCACCTCAGCTATTAACTAATTAAGTCATTTGTCTACATAAATTATAGTATTGACAGAGAAGTGGACTGCATGTGCAATTACAGAATTTTTGAATAGCAGTAGCAGGCATGTTGCATGCAAACTTGTCTATACATGCAGCCTCACAACACTAAAACAAGTGCTGTGAGCCATTGCTCATAGCAAGGTCTCGTCTGCATTTATTCATTTAAATGTGGAGGAAATGGGTGTGTAGTAAAGTCAGAAAGGGGGAAGAGCAAAGAACAAGAAGAGAACACTCAGAAAGACATAGGAGGAGGAAGGTTCCTTTTTCATTATTACTATTATTTTTTGATGGGGGCAGATGCAGTGGGAAGTTGTGGGTTGAAAAAGGGTAAGGGACACACAAACATAAAACACAAAGGGACATGCTGTCATAAACGTGGGAGATTGCCAATGAATAGATGCACATACAGACAGAAGGAGGACAAGTGAGTGATGGGGAGGATTTTACAGCAAAGCAGGGGAGGGAGGTGACAAACAAGGAAGGGGAAGGCCATTACTGGAGATAGGGTGGCTTCTCAGTTCTTTTTTGTGTTGCCTTGGGCAGGACCCAGGTAGAGGTCAGTCATTTCCATGACTGCCCTCCCTGCTGGATCTGTGCTCGGATGATACACTAGGCAGTGCCAGGCAGCACTGCAACCTTGCTAGTCATGAGAGGACAGCCCCCATGCATGTATATCAAGCAGTATGTAGTGGTATCAAATACTGGATGTTACAGTTACCTCTACACAGTTAGAACATTAGATGTTGCTGCCATGACGTATCTGTAATATGACATAGTCATACTCATCCCACATCTAGAGAGATGCTCCATTCACCTCCAAAGGAGGAGTTTATTCTCATCTGCCAGCTCAGAAGCTGAAAAACAGTAACAAAAAGATAAGCATCATTAATTAAATGTCTTACAAGAGCCCTATTAACTATGTCTAAAATACAGTGTAGTCACCTGTTTGCATATCTAGTGTACATCTTGGGAACACACTCTCTGACCTCTTCTTCAGACTGATGAAAAAGGTCAAGATGATATCTCTTCAGATGACTGTAATGATGCCTGAACCCCTCACCAGAGAGGTTCATACCAGTAGCAGTATTCACCACCCTGACAGGACTGTGCCAGGCAACCATTTTATACTGGGAATCCTCATAGGAATATCCCAGCAGGTGCTGGCAGTGGTCTCTGTACACGAGGGTACAGAAATATTTTGGTATTAGTGCAGTGCTGAAAAAGTATAGTTCAAAAACATTTGCTGTAAATAGGATCAGTGACATAATGGCTATGCTAACAGCCTCAGAATAACAAAATGAAAACAGCCACACGGGCATTACTTTGTTCATAATGCTACAGAATTTTCTACTCAGTGAGTGGTTTTAGTAGAATGCCTATACTTGAGCAGAGCTAAAACAGTCTTTCATTCCTATTGCCATTCTACCCCCCTTATCTAAACTGCTTGAGAAATGTATTCACTCTCAACTCATGAAATTCCTAAACACACAGAATCTTCTCTCCTCCACACAGCATGGCTTCCAGCAAAGTCACACCTCAACAACTGCTCGCATCTCTTTCATCAACCAGGTCAACCTTCACAGAAATAACAATAATTTTGTTTCTGCAATATTTTTAGATTTCTCAAAAGCATTTGATATGGTCTCACACTCCAAACTTCTAGACTCCCTGGCCTCCCTATCCTTTGCCCCTTCCTCTATTGCCTGATTTAAAAGCTGTCTGTCACACAGGCAGCAATCAGTTCAATGGCAAGGCATACAATCTTCTTTACTCCCAACTACGATAGGCATACCACAAGACTCAATTTAAGGCCCACTACTCTTCTCCATGTTTACCAACAATCTACACACCTCCACCCAGCATGCCTCCCTTATACAGTATGCTAACGATTCGACTCTTGTCTGCTCTGCTCTATCAATTTCCATTCTACAACAACTCACACAAGAATCCTTCAGTTCTGTAGAAAGTTGGATTACTGATATCCAACTAATCCTAAACCCCAATAAGATAAAAAAATGCTACTTTTCACCCCCACCAAGTCTATACCTACCCACCTATCCTTTTCAGTCTCTTCCAAAAATGATACCATCATATCTCCCTCTGACCATACCAAAGTCCTCGGTGTAGAAATTGACAATAACCTAATCTTTGATGTCCATATCTCACAAACCATAAAAAAGGTCCACAAAAAAATGGGAACCCTATATAGGCATAAACAATTCCTCTCAGAACAGGTACGGATCACTCTAGCCCAAACCCATCTACTCTCCACTCTAATGTATGCCACGCCAATTCTTACCCAAGTCAGAAAACTTGATCTCACCAGACTTAAATCATGTTACAGTACAATTGCCAAGTTTTCTAACAACTCCACCTTCAAAACCCATCACTGTCAGTCTCTAAGGGAACTTCAATGGTTAGAACTTCCCCAGCTACTCAGTTACCACCAGCTAGTCATTGCCTTTAATATTGTTAGAGATCCTGAAAAAAAAACAGCACTAAGCCAGTTACTTTCTCCATACAGAACTAATTGTCCTCTCTGATCTACTGAGAAATCCCTCCTCTGCATTTCTAAAACTAACTACTCAGGAAAGCTATTTTTTCTCAAGCCATAGCTAGATCCTGGAATAACCCTTCTCTGACCTCTGCCCACACTAACACACATTTCAAAAATGCTCTCAAATCACATCTTGTGAATACATGGCTATGTCCATGCATCAGATGAATCTCACAATCTCAGCACATTTTATACCTTCCTTCCTGCTATCTCTACTGTATATGTGCTACAGTTAGGTATCTTACTGTCAACTTGAAACTGTATAATATGTCATGTCTAATCATATGATTTTTTTATTCTTTTATCCTATCTCACTAATCCAATGTTAAAGCTTTGATGTGTGAGACTATCTTTGTAAATTTATTCACTTACTGCTGATGTATTGTTTATTGTTTAGACTGGATTATATTGAGATGTTTTATGTCTGTTGTTGTTGTATCTTTCGGATTTTCCCGGTTAGGGGACGCCACAGCAGAACTCCAGTCCGCTAATGATTGGCAGTAGATTTTTACGTACCGAGTTGCCAGCCCTGACGTACAACCTTCAACGAAGGTACGCTCATTCACGCATGTCTCCACACAGAAGACGCTTTAGCTGAGAATCAAACAGGACAACGTCTTATTGTGAGGCGACAACGCTACGGCAGCACCACCACCGCGGTGTGAGACGTTTTATGTCTGTACTTACCTCAGTTATCACTGTTATGTTATTGTTTGTATTACAATGTTGATGTTAATCTAACTGTGGAGCATTTCTCCCTGGGCCTTCACTGTAAATGGACCTGTTTCCAGTTGGACTATCCCGGTAAACAAATGTAAAATAAAATAAATAAATTAAATAAATAAATAATTAATTTGCAATATACATGAGCTAAGTGACTGTGGAGTAGTGGCTGAAAATTCCATTTACTGTTTTGCACATGTGCTGTAGGTGGAATACATGCATTTGGTCGAACGGCAGAATACCGATGCTACAAACGCCAAAAGCAGTGACCGCAGTTTTGAATATGTCGAATTTACAGATGCCGAACCCGGAAATACCAAACACCAGCCAGGCTAATATTCCCCTCTCTCGACCCATGGTAACGCTTGTTGCGGTGGTTGTGCATCTGGGAATTTCGAAGTTTTGCGCAATATTATGAGCATTCGCACCTGCAAGTTTCAACATTTAGATTCAGTGAAATGGCTGTTCGGCATCTGGCTGCGTGACCAAATTCATGTATTCCGCTGTAGGTGTATGTTGTTTGCTGACCTACATAATACTGTTTCTAGGAAATGGGGCTGGAGTTTATATGATTAGCTGATGACACATGAATTCTATTTGGGGGGATATGGACATGGACAGGGGTTTATTACATGTTATGATAGTTGCTTGTGATATAATTTAAAGGAGTTTAAGTGTCACATTGGAAAGTTTGCCTAGTCTTGTAGAACAGGTGATGCATAGGTCTTGTTTTTAAATCCAGAACCATTTGTGTGTGTGTGTGTGTGTGTGATGCTCATTGCTGATTATCTGTTAGTTATCAAGTGTTCTGTAGGACTGTATGTAAAATGACATATGCTGCC
Organism: Protopterus annectens; assembly: GCF_019279795.1. Taxonomy (NCBI): domain Eukaryota; kingdom Metazoa; phylum Chordata; order Ceratodontiformes; family Protopteridae; genus Protopterus; species Protopterus annectens. The sequence continues at coordinate 1,745,860,634 of NC_056739.1, read as the reverse complement.
TTATATCCTGTTTGTCAAAACCTGGAGGAGCAAGCAAACACTGTTGGTGGCTACAGTAGAGCACATGATCTGGTCTAAAGGACTGCTGACATAATTCCACATAAATGCAATAATACCATCTACCTGGTGCAGGATGGAAGGTCCACCAGAGGGTGTCCTTCAACTGAGTCAACACAAACTGACACTAAAGAGCTCTTGGCATGTCAGTCTGGAGGACATGACAGCAGAGCGGTCCATGGTGGAAGACTTAATCATGGAGGAGAACTGCATAATACACCTTGCATATCATTTCATGATGCCCTAGGAGGGTACTTCCTAACATATGTGACAATCTGTGCAGCTTACCTGCCTCAGAATCATGTAATTAATGATCATGGCTTATTCGTTGTTAAGGTACTGTACAACTACAGCTGCAACATCATTTTGCTCTAGGTATGTTAACTGCAGATTTTGCAAGACACTGTTATAGAGTATTACCTACCTAGCTGTGGGTGCTGGTGAAAGGTATATTCATACATTCAGTATGTTTATGTGCTTTCACAGGTATTGCATTGTCAGGTTTCTCCACCATGAGTACAGACATGCCTGATATCAGGGTCCTAGCTAAGACTAGTGATGCTAACCACATCCATGTATGATTGGGTTCATTGTGGTGGTGTGGGAGTTGGGTAATGAGATGACCAGTTCCTTTAAGCCTTCCATGGACACAGCTTCTGTGTCTATGTGACCCACCTCTCATTGTCAGAATATCACAGATGACAGAAAATGGCTACTATGTCAGTACTGGGAGTGCCCTTTTCTCTGGAGGCAGAGGCATGCTTGTTGTTGCCAACTCTGCTGAGTGTAATGAGGGCAGCAGGTGCCTCCAGCCCCATAGGATACAGCCCCATCTGTGGCTACCATTCAGTGTATTTGCAAGACCATTATACAGGGCAAGGCAGAAACCACTGCAGCAGTAGCAGAGCTGGTAGATGTGGTACATGCTGTAAGTAATGAACTGTGGGATGGCCTGGCCTGTTTATGTAGAATAATAGAAAACTGATGTAGTGAGTCTGTATGTTGCAGATGTCCCTGTGTGGCCACCCATCATGGCTAGTGTCAGTAACATGGCCGTCCCACACTGTTAGTGTGTAAGTCCACCACAGGAGAGCGAGGGCAAGTTCTCAATCCTGTAGTGCCAACACCTCCATCCATTATGCAGGATGTCATGGATGAAGATGTGGAAGGGGTGTCCATACTGAGACCACCCATACTATATCACTCCATACACACTCACAGAGTAGTCGATCCTCTGTATGTGCTGTGGATTGTGCCTGTGACATTCCCTGGAGAGAGAACCCCTGTGGACAGGCATGTCCATGGTCAGAGCACATACCTCCTGTGGGTGCTTGTCAGACCCCAGTAAATTTCTGTATCTTCTACTTGAAATACTTCAGTGCATAACCACGCATATCCATCAGCACTGCCTATGTCTGCCCAGGACCACCACACTGGAAACATTAATTCGGCCCTGACCAGTCTTCCTGGCTCAACACACTCACCACACCAGGAAAGATATACTCACCCACAGCATTAGCCTGCATCACCCCACACACTCCGTGCAGATTGTGGATGTCTGTCACTGTGGCCCTCCTTTCCTGTGCATATAATGAAAAATGTGCCCTGCAGTCAATACTTGGTTACCTGAGGAGCCTGTGTCTGATGCCCAGTATGGTATAGCATTGTAGCATAACTTGGTTATAGTATTGCACACATCATTGTTGCTGTTGTTTGTTAAGTTTACTCTGACCTATACTTGTGAACAAGATGTTGTGTCTTAGCTAATGCCACATTCTCCATGCACCAACCTCCTCCACGCATGATCATACCTTGTAGCTGGCTTCTCCATAAGCTACTCACATTCTTCAGTGCTTAAACTGAAATATCCTATTCCCAAATGTGTGTCTCTTTCCCTTGATATCTGTTTGCATATCAACACATTGTGTAATACTGCACTCACTGCAAAATGTATACTGTATCTTCGGGAACTGTATTACAGTGCACTACCGAAGATATCTAAACAGAGGAATCAGGCCTTTAGCAATCTGAACACATGTTCAACGATGTGGGTCTGTACCAGAGTGATGGTCTGTGCATTTTCTGCCATGGTCTGTGGGTTTCATACTGGTGCCATGAGACATGGCTACAGGTCACCTCCAGCATCACCATCAAGAAAGCCCTGTGAAAAATAACCTTGTACAAATAATTGATATGTCACAATTGTGCCAGATGTTGTAAATGTGAGCATTACCTGGGTGGCCCCATGACAAATTGTATATTGTATCAGATGGCCATATTTCAGTGGTGGCCATGACAGCACCTGGACTCTATTGTCAAATCTTCTTGTAAGGACCATGATCGATGACCTGTTTGCCTGAGTATGATAAACCTGGTGCTATAGATTAAAACACTAAGGCTGTAAGCTGGCAACAAGCATCACATGTAGTCCTACTCTTTATGTGTATATTGTATGACTATAAGCTGGTCATTTAATGAAACCAGTGCTTCCAGATCACTCTGAAAAAGAAGCAATTTGACCTAGTGAGTTTCCCAGCTATCAGACAAATAATACCTATCCATAAATGCAACTGCAGTGTAACTGTACAATTAAGAGTAAATCTCCCTGCCTTCTCACTGTTTTTTTTAATTGCCATACTAAATTTGTATTGTGAACATATATGCAATACTTAGTATATTGTTTATTTTTGTAAAACTTTCTCCACGGGCCTGCGCTAAAAGGGGTATTTTACACTGTTAGACTTTCCTGGTCAACAAATACAAATAATTAAATGTATTCCATCCAGCACCAACCTTTCAGTAGTGACTCCAGGGTGCCAAGATTTCCAAGGTTAAGACTCCATGGGCACATGCTCAAAATCACCAAAGTCTGAGCTGTGGAATAAATAAAGCCATTCCTTACAAATCACCAGTAAAGATTGTTTATAAAAATGCAAAACTACTCATCCGTCCACTGTATTTTCCTATCACACCCCATTCCATCTTATAATTTCACTGTGAAATGGATGTTGGCCTATGTTAGCAATCCTCCAGAGTGATACTGGTAGGTAAAATTAGTTCATCTGTTGTAAACTGTCTGTGGTGAAACACAAATTTGATTTCTTTATATTTAAAAATATAAAAATACCCTATGCTCATCATGTTTCACTGTTGCAATAATGACTGCTTGGGATTTCCTGCTGTGAAATCTCTTGGCCAGCCCAAACACCATAGATTTGTTCCCCCCTCCTGGCCTGATGGAGGCCCTCCCTTTCTTCTTCAGGACTTTGAGGTAGAAGGGTCATAAGCTAATGCTATTTATCTCAGTTCTTTCTTGCTGTTGGAGTCCAATACAACCTTGAATAAATACATTGGTCAGTCCGAAGCCATAGCTTGAGCACCTAAAGCTAAGTACCCTGTTGAAAGTCTTTTTTTTCATGCATCATTGTCTAGATTATTATTAGATGTTAGTGAGTATAAAACTTATGTTTGTATAGAGTACATGAAACAAATCCCTCATCCAACTTCCACACTCTGTGTTTGTTCTGCTTGGGTATGCAGCATGGTATGTCCAACTATCTCCAGTGTGCTCACTTTAATTGTAGGTCCGTTAAGCATAGGGCATAGTCACTTTTTAAAGTTTTTAGAGAAAGACTTTCACTGCTGATGTATTGTTTATTGTTTAGACTGGATTATATTGAGATGTTTTATGTCTGTTGTTGTTGTATCTTTCGGATTTTCCCGGTTAGGGGCGAACTCCAGTCCGCTAATGATTGGCAGTAGATTTTTTGCCAGCCCTGACGTACAACCTTCAACGAAGGTACGCTCATTCACGCATGTCTCCACACAGAAGACGCTTTAGCTGTGAATCATATTACCCTAACCCTTGCAGAGGACAGTATGGGTGGGCTGTGCTCTTGGACTAAGTCTAGGAGATTTGGGCTCTTGTCCTGTGAGGACAAGAAAGACCTGAGAAAATTGCACCAGCTGATGACCCTTATACCCCAACATCCTAACATCAGATGGGAGGGTGTCCACTGGGTCAGGAGGAAGGAGCAAATGTCTGGTATTTAAAACAACCACAACGGTGTAGAACTAATTTCACACAAGTTATGGCATCTGATGGTCATGCTGAGTCAGACTTTCTATGCAAAAAGAAGGTGAAGTGTCTGAAAACAATGTGCTAGATGACAGCCTATTGGTGTTAGATAGTCATCCCAGGCTATTTATTGTTAAAGATGAGCCACACGCTCCAGGGATCAAAACCTTGTCATCACAATAAACAAAACATGCTGGAGGGATAGGTTCCTGACCTAGAGACTCCCCAGACTCTGGAACAGACTGCCCATACATGTCAAGCAGAGCACCTCTTTGGTCGTCTTCAAAAGGAACCTTGACGATTGGATGGAAGAAAGGAAATTCACCCCGGGGATCATGTCAGTCACCCTGCTAGACAGGGGTCCAGGGAAGTAAATATTCTGGAAAGAAATAGCCAGGGAATTATTATGGCTAGGTTTGTATAGGCCCTAGGGCTGATAGCCTAGTACCAACCTATGACCTATGAAGAGATGCATTCATAGTCATCCCAATGATGGAGTGTGTGGTCTAGGCCTTTGGTAAGACTCTTCTGGAGTCCACCACACTTTTGGAACCCCTCAATGTTTGCTCAAGCAGAAGGACTTAGACAGTCATATGGGTCCAGAGTCACTTCACAGACTCCAGGCTCTGATTCCCATAACAGACCTACAGAAGGCATGGGTAGGATATTCCAAGCCAGAGAGGAATCCTCAGCAGCCTGAGCACAGGCCACAGACAACCAGTGCCACACTCAAGGCTAGACCCAATGCAAAACATAAGAAGACTGCCCCTAGCTTGCCCAGCCTAGGCCTTCTGGGTCTCAGCCATTTCGGGACTACTTGCAAGACCTAGTTAAGTTAGCCAATGACCTCATGGAGTCATATGTGATCTAGATAGCTGAGCCATGATATCTTCTGCCAAAAGGAAAAGAAACCTTTCTGGCAAGGAGTCTTCAGATTATAATGACTCAGATGAAGATCTGCTGGCTTATGTAGACCAAATTTCCTCCGGGTCAAATGCCAAATCAGCCTTACAAGATGAGGGAGTCCTTCATTTGAGAGGTTCAGGATTACCCCTAGTTTAAGAAACAATGTAAGATAATTTCTAAGGCTTCCTGAACACAGATTCTTCCAGTTCTAGGGGTTGTGGATGATGTCATTCAAGACATTTCCCTGCAGTCTGACTCCCAGCAAGCTGTCCTTAGGAGGCCTAGAGCATCTTTGAGGGTTGTGGACTCTCATAAGCACCTTTCTAAGAGGTCTGTAGCAGATCCTCAGGTGGTTTTCTCAGGACCCAAGAGAACCAAAGGCAGCATCTCTAGAAACCCCTTGCCTAAAGACAAAGAGGGTAGAGCCCAGGACAGATTTGGCAAGAAAGTGTACACATCAGCTACTCTGGCCATGACATATTTAAATTGCCAAGTCCATATGGTCAGATTCTAGGAATCTGTGCTGGACTAGATGAAGCAGAAACTGAAAGAATTGTCAGAACTCTTCAACGCATGCTTTCAGGTTACAAAACATTCTTTACACTGTGGTTTTGATGCTTTGGAAAACAACAAGGGTCTTTCAGCAGCAGTCTCTTCCTGATCATGTTAATCAGAAATCCTTGATGATGTACTGGACAAGGAATTTCTGTTTGGACCTAAGGTTTAGTCTATATTTAAAAAACTGGTGGACAAGGCAAGGTTTCTACAATCTGTCAAGAGCTTTCTGCAGGTTCAGCTCTGAGATTTAGTAGGATCTACCCTACAAATTCCTGGTCCTTTCCTGCCATGTAACCAAGACCAAGGAACAGAAGGATCAGGAGAGAAAGACCACAAAGTAGGTGGAAGGCCAAACAAGGACCTATGCCTAGTGGACCCCACCCTCCAGGTGTCCAGTAGGGGCAGATATGACTCAGCAGAGTACCTCCCTGCTCCCCTTATGTCCCACCCTAAACCAGACCCTTTTTCCTCTGGCAACACTTGGAGGCAGGCTTTTCCTCTTCTTAACAGGTGGTAAAACATTACCCAGAACAACTGACTCCTTCAGATCATAAGGACAGTCTAGAACTTGCAGTGTCTTCCCTTCCAAGACCTTCAGGTATCCATTCCATGCCCAAAGGGTTGCTCAGGGAGGCTCAGACCCAAGTAAAGCTTCTTCTAGAACCGGTCTCCATAGAACCAATCCCACAAAAAGAACTAGGAACAAGGTACTTCTCTATATACTTTCTAGTACCAAGAAAAGTAGGAACTTGCCAACCAGTTCTAGATCTGTCAAAGCTAAACAGCTTCTTACTGATCTCCATGTTCAAGATGTTTAATCTACAAAAGCTTCTACCCATGCTTTCCCCTGCAGGTTTTCATGGTCACTTTGGATCTAAAAGATGCCTACTTCCATATACCTATAGCAAAGTAGCATAATATATATCTCTGCTTCAGGGTTATAAATGGAAATAACTTTCAGTTCTGTACATTGCCCTTTGGCTTTTGTACCACTCCCAGAGTATTCACAAAATGTCTTGCTCCAGTAGATGCCTTTTGTAGGACCAAATGCATGCAGATCTTCGCATATCTAGCTAATTATCTGACCTACACAAGCTTTGTGAATGAGCTGGAAGCTCATCTCACCATGACCTGCCTTTTAGACTTGGGATTCATCTGAAATCCAACCTCATACCCACAAATTGACTGATGTTCTTAGAAGCCCGGATGGACTTAAAAACAAAGGGCCTTTCTTAATGAGGAAAAGATTGTTTCCCTAATACAGTATTTCCAAACGTTATCCCAATAAGAGGTGGTGTCAGCTGGGGAAATCCTGAGAGCACTAGGATTCATGGCTTGCTACACCCTTATGGTACCTCTAACAAAACTTCACTTGAGAAAAAGTCAATGGTTCCTGAAGAATGTGTCTTAACAGTACAGCACAGATGCTAACACATTTGGGAAACCACTTAGCAGGCAAAAAGTCTCTAAGTGGCTCTGTCTAACTGTATCACCTTGTGCTACGAGAATCATGAAAAAAACGTACCGGAGCACATTAGAACTCATTCCACAAGGGCCACTGCTACCACTGCTCCCTTTATTGGGGGACATTATGGAAATTATGGAAGTACCCTGATTCTCAGTCCACACCTTTTCTGTGCACTACAGCTTGACTTCTACCTCTGGAGCCAGAGCTGGGTTCTCTTCTGTAGTCCTACAGAGGTTCCCATTCTTTGCCTGATATATGTTCTCTGGCCCCCCTTCCTTTAGCTTTGGGAATCCTCCCAAATAGTTATTACTGCAACTGAGAAACACAATTGACATAAGTACAGTTATGTCTACTTACCGTAACTGCAGCTGTCTGAGTTATTTACTGTTGCAGTCACCTTTCCTTCTCTCCTTCCCCTTTGTTATGACTCTGATTTGGGATGGGTTTCTTTGTTTTTCTCTACATAAGGTCCCTCTCATGTAGATATCCCCTTCACGTTTCTTTTACCCTAACCCTTGCAGAGGACAGTATGGGTGGGCTGTGCTCTTGGACTAAGTCTAGGAGAGTTGGGCTCCTGTCCTGTGAGGACAAGAAAGACCTGAGAAAATTGCACCAGCTGATGACCCTTATACCCCAACATCCTAACATCAGATGGGAGGGTGTCCACTGGGTCAGGAGGAAGGAGCAAATGTCTGGTATTTAAAACAACCACAACGGTGTAGAACTAATTAGAGCAACCAAATGACAAATGCTGCACGAAAGGCATCACAGAAACAGTATTAAAATTAAACGCTTTTATTTTTTTAATAAACACTCAAAACGTCATCAGAATTTAACTCTTAAACACTCGGCCACAGTTTAAAAATGGTGACTAAAAAGACATAATTTGCTTAAACTGTATTAAGATTTGAACTAAACTCCACTATGTGTTTTTTGACACACACTGTATCTTTAAATTTTACCTATGAGTTCTTGGGGGGTGATGACTGGACATTCATGACTATGTGACTTTTCGTCACCATTTTTAAACTGTGTCTGAGTGTTTCACAGTTAGATTCTGATGAAGTTCTGAGTGTTTATTAAAAGAATTGAAAGCGCTTAATCTCTGGTATTTGTGCTAGCAAAGGGCTTCCACAACAGGAAATCCTAAGTACTTATTACTGCAACAGTGAAGATATTTGAACATCCACATTTATAGTAAGAAGTCACAACTGTACTATCTCCCACCACAGATTTCTTCTCACATCCAACCTTCTTTTAAGTAAATCCCGAGGTACATATTAGTGATTGCTATCCACTTAGTGCCATTGGCAGGTGTCCAGTCTGCCAGTGTCAAGTCTTAAAAAAAAATGCCTATTCCCCCACTTCCATCATGAAAAAAATTATATCATTTTCCCTCATTCTGCAAACCCCATCACTAGCAGTAGTAGTAGGCATAATAAGAGAATGTTCCTTGTTTCCTCCTGCACTACAGATGTGCTTTCAGTCTTTGGCAACTCTTACAATGTTGCTATTTTGTACTGCAGCATGCAGTTCAACAAAACGCACTTGCGTGGTTCTTGAAATTCTGGGCATATTTAACATGCAGTGAATTGTGACACTATCACTGTGCGTTTCACTCCAGAAGGTTGTCTTCATAGTTGGCGTCAAAATCATTTTCCACTTAAGGTTTCAGCTTAACCTATTGCCACAGGTCATGAGACAGGGTCATAAAATGTAGAGGCGTGGAATATTTATCAAGCTATTGAAAAGGTCCAAATGTTGTGATGAAGTATTTCACTTGATGAATGCAGCCTCAAGTCAATGTTCACCTCCCCCAGAATACTTAGCACATCATTTCATCATATTCCTTCATGAATAGTGTAGCTGTTATTTCACCAGAAAACAAACTAAAGCAAAGTTCAGTGGTGACAAACAGGTTCAGGAATAAAATGTGCAGCGAAAAACACTGAAGCATGTGGTAAGTGAAATAAACAAATGTGCTTTCTCAGGATAAAAATAAAGTATTTAAACTGCTTATATACTCAGTTGAAAAATATATGCAGTAAATATCACCAATGGAAATACAGAATTAGTTACTATCCCATAAGTTAGGCCCGCATATTAAAAAAATAACTGTATTAAAATAAATATCCATTGTCTTAGTGTAATGGTCTAGTTTTTATTATTGAAATGATGGCACTTTTTCATTTAAACCTTGGAAATGAAGACAGCCTGTTTTGACACTGTGATTCTGTTAGTGAAAAAATATTATCCAGATTACCACCTGCTTCCATTTTGACCCCATGAGTAACAACTTCGATGGGAATCAGTTTGTAAAACACATATGGTTGAAAAGTCAACTGGATGAAAACAAAAATTTAAAAAATTAAACGTTTTTTTACAGGAGGCAAGCACCATCTCCCCAAACTAATGCATATATGTTTAGGTATATATATGCATATATGTGTGTATATATATATATATATATATATATATATATATATATATATATATATATATATATATATATATATATATATATATATATATATATATATGGGTCTTTGTTTTGTTTAATCTCATTTCACTGAATTTCATTTCACCCCGAATTTTGTCAACATGAAAGTCAGTAGTAAATGTACCTCCTATTTCCTGCTGTTTCCACTCAATATAATCAATCAAGTCTTGTTCCCCTGGTTCAAAAATCTTAATCAGCCTTTGCCTTCGCCTTTAGAAACAATCGCAATCTTAACAGCTTTTATGTGGCAAAAGTGGGAACTGTCACTATGTAGTTTCACAAAGAAAAGGCACCCACCATGTCGTAGATGTACTTGTAAATTTATTTACAAAGGAAATGTATTTTTACATACACAACAGAAGAAAGAATATTACTTTTATGGGTATGCAGATTGTACTAGTAGGAACATAGTCTACATGGCTAGATGTGGTCTCTGTGACTCCTTTTATGTGGGTAAAACCACGAGACAACTAAAGGAGAGGGTGTCCAAACATTTGAGTGACATTAGGTAGCAGGATATAAAAAAAAAAAACTCTTTAAGCATATTAAAGAGAATGAAGGACATTCTTTTTATTTTAGGGTGATACAGAGTATAGGTAACAGCAAGAGAGGGGGAGATGTTAACTTAGTAGAGAAAGCAGAGATATGCTGGATAGGTAGGCTGCAGGCATATAAATCTCCAGGTCTTAATGCCTACTTACCAATTAAAACTGCACTGAAAGGGAGAAGGCTTAGGAGGCATTTTTAAAATCTTGATAGAGAGGGTGTGTTGGTAAATCAAGTCTTGATTGGATATGCATCAGTATTTAAATGTTTTAAACTGACGTGTTTTCTATGGTTCTGATGAAGGATTGGGTGATCCAAAAGTGCTTATCTCAATAAAGAAAATCTTCCATTTACTAGTGTCATACATTCTGTTACCCTGGCCGTGGTGACTGTGGTACACACACACACACACACACACACACACACACACACACACACACACACACACACACGCACACGTTATATACAAGTATATATGCATGGCTCCATTGAATTACATCAGCACACCACTATCTAGATATGTAGAAGGCCGATTGATCAACCACATTTGGTCAACATATACAGAGTGTCAGCAGGTGTGCTAGATTGATATTCTCTGGGTGGGGGAATATTCCCTTTCCCCAGGGATTGTGCAATCTCAGAGTTACTATATATAATTAGCAGGGGTCTATATTATATTCTCAAAAGCCGACAATGTCGAATTTGACTGTCGACACAAGAATATTGAACGCTCAGAATCTCGAACGTGTAAACAGAAATCTCTGTAAGGGGAGATTTCCATTTACTGCAATGTAGTGCAGTCTCAGAGTTGGTATATTTGAGTAGCGGGGGGTGTGGGTGGCTCAGCCCCCCATGTGGGGGTTGCAGGGGTGCTTGCCCCCTTGCTTAAACCCATTAGGGTACTTTTTTTTTGTCTTTTTATAAGGTCTCTGTTTGAAGACATCGACTATCTGTTGTTCGATGTTTTCAAACATTGATCTTATAATATAGACCCTTAGCAGAGGATGTGGGGGACTGCCTCCTGAAAAAAATTATGTTATTTTCTTTTTTTTTTTGATTGCATGTGGAAATGGTTTTTCTCATGCATATGCAATTCACTGTTGGTATTTCCATTGTCAACCTTTTGTGGTTGCTGTTCTTGCTATCGACATTGTGGTGTTCGATGTATTTCAGTAATCTCATAACTGTGTGTGTGTGTGTGTGTGTGTGTGTGTGTGTGTGTGTGTGTGTGTGTGTGTGTGTGTGTGTGTGTGTGTGCGCGCAAGTTTGTTTATGTGTGTGTGTGTGTGTATATATATATATATATATATATATATATATATATATATATATATATATATATATATATATATATATCATCATCATCTTCTTCGGCTGTTCCCGTTAGGGGTCGCCACAGCAGATCACCTGTTTCCATTTCTTCCTGTGCTCTGCATCTTGCTCTGTCACCCCAACCACCTGCATGTCCTCTCTCACTACATCCATAAACCTTATCTTAGGCCTTCCTCTTTTCCTGTTACCTGGTAGCTTCATCCTTAGCATCTTTTTCCCAATATACTCAGCATCCCTCCTCACCACATGTCCAAACCAATGCAATCATGCCTCTTTGGCTTTGTCTCCAAACCTTCCAACCTGGGCTGGCCCTCTAATATACTTTTTCCTAATCCTGTCCACCCTTGTCACACCCAGTGCAAATCTTAACATCTTTAATTCTGCCACATCCAGCTCAAACTCCTGCCTTTTTGTCAGTGCCACTGTCTCCAACCCATATAACATAGCTGGTCTCACTACCCTCTTGTAGACCTTCCCTTTCACTCTTACAGCTACTCGTTTGTCACAAATCACTCCTGACACTCTTCTCCACCCACTCCATCCTGCCTGTACTCTCTTCTTCACCTCTCTTCCACACTCACCGTTACTCTGAACTATTGACCCCAAGTATTTAAACTCATCCGCCTTCGCCACCTCTACTCCTTGCATCCTCACCATTCCTCTATCCTCCCTCTCATTCACACACATATATTCTGTCTTAGTCCTGCTGACCTTCATTCCTCTTCTCTCTAGAGCATATCTCCATCTCTCCAAGGTCTCCTCCACCTGTTCCCTACTCTCACTACAGATCACAATGTCATCTGCAAACATCATAGTCCACGGGGACTCCTGTCTGATCTCACCTGTCAGCCTGTCCATCACCATTGCAAATAAGAAAGGGCTCAGAGCTGATACTTGATGTAACCCCACCTCCACCTTAAACGCATCCGTCACTCCCATCGCAGACCTAGCCGCTGTCACACTACCCTCGTACATATCCTGTACCACTCTTACATACTTTTCTGACAATCCTGACTTCCTCATACACACACACACACACACACACACACACACACACACACACACACACACACACACACACATATACATCAAAGAATTCCAAGTTCACCAAGTTGCAGTAAGCAAATTGGTTCCTTCTGTGCTCTGTGAATAACAGAACAGTATTACTGACTTGATTAGATTTAAATTGTCTAAAAATGCCTTATAGTTTAAAACAGTGCCAATAACATGCCTTGCTAAACCATTTTCGTCTTACACAATTTAGTATCAGTAGCACTTTGAAATACCCTCACTGAAGTATCTTGTTGTTTTACCAAGATAAAAAGTGGTCAGCAGGCATGTTGCTAATTTAACCAAAAGGAACAGTGCCTGCGTCTAGCTGTACCTATGATCTTCGGCAGGATTTACAATGATTAATTGCATCTCTCTTAGTCAAAACACAAATAATGGAAATGAAAACATCTAGAAGTAGATGTAAATCATAACCCAGAATAGTAGCTAAAATGTCATTGTCTTAAACTAAGAGGTAACTGCCTTTGTGAGGGGGTGGGGGCCAAGCCTTCCCCATCCCTCCTTAATGAGGAGTCTGCTCTTTCACCCCAAGTCTTCTGATATATTAATTTTGAGTTTGAACCAATGTAAAGAAAATGGATAAAAGGTAAAACAAATAAAACTGACCGTTTCCTCATAAACTCCTTTGACCCAAACATGGTGCACATCCTTTGTGTAAAACCAAGTCCTTTTATGCTAATGTGTCAGAGTAAACAAATGATATTTCTTGTGCAATGTTTCCTATGATGATAGCAGGCCATGTGATCAGCTGTAGCACTTCCCTTTTGGCCCAAATATTATTAGTTTTGTTGTATGTTCAAATGTCACCAGTACAATTATTTCTTTTAAACATGACAACTGGTTTCTCTGATTCAACTTTAGCAATTTCAGAATTTTCTTAAAAACAGGTCCATATTTGTCAAAAACATTACTGATTGCCCATGCTTGTATATTGCACTTGGTAATAAATGGAACAGTATTTTCCGTTAAATTAATGCAGGAGTTGTCAGTCTCATTTGTGCTATTGCCATTTTTTGCAACTATTCTTTCAACAGTTTGTCATCTATACACTTCAGAAGAACCATAGTCTATAAATCTTAGCCATGCAATTTGCAGACATTGCAACATTATTTTACTCACTTATATTCTGGCGTAAATGTTTGAATTTAACACACAGGATATTAATTTTTGCCATGCAGCTGATGACAGCTGTCAGCACTCATTTATTTATGCTGTAATGTACTACTCACCATATAGTTCATCATCTGAAACTGAAATAAAAGTTTGACGTTTTTGAAATGAAAACACTAAATCAGGTACCAAAATAAAATGTCATCAGCAAATTATCTGTAAACCAAATATACCTCAAATGCTTATCTTTTGAAAAAAATATTTAGATTCCCACTATACAAAACATTAGTAAAGGCTTGTTTGTGTGCCAATCAGAAACTCAGTATCATACCCTTCTTTTGGTAGTGTCTAACTTTATTAAACAAGATGTCATGTTAACATGACACCAGTTAATACCAATAAATCTTAATTTTAAAGCTGTCCCAAGTTGTACTTTGGTAAAACCAGAGACTAAATGCTTTTATGCCATTATTGTTAACTGGTGCATTTTTGCTGTGATAAAAATGCCACCAGAGGTAGTAATTATAATCTTTAAAAGATGCACAGAAAGAAAATGTGTATATTTTCCTTTTGTAGGACTGTGCCAGCAATATAAAGGCATTCATATTGTTCTTCACAAGTACCTATGGATTCACAAACAGTGGGTGTAAAGGATGGACATTTAAGATTTTTATAATTTTTTTTGTAAATTGTATATAATGGGCCATCAAGGATATATAATAATGCAGAATTAATATACATCCTTATTTAATAAGCCCAATACTATGTAACATTTATGTAGAACAGAATTAGTTTACTGTTTTGAGGTTCATAATAGAAAACTGTGTCATGCTATGTTAAATATCATAAAATAAGTATCTAAAACTCATACGATTATAAAACCAAATGATGATGAAAATAAATCTTGCAGTATTGTAAATAGCATTATTGTGGTAGGGGACTATACCCCTGTGCACCCCCAGATGTGTTTTGTGTGTCCCATCACCTTTGATATCTAAGTGTAATACCTCCAAGTTTACACAAACTTAAGTAAAAATGAAAAAAAAAGCTTAGCTTTTTCTTTTACTATCTGTTGCATGTACTTGTGGACATGTAGACACTGTTTACATCAGTCATAATCATTTCCTTAGCCAATGCAGCACAGCATACTGCCAACATTTCAAAACATACGTTTACAGGTACATGGAACTTAAAATGCTAACCAAACGGAACATGAGAAACTTATAGTGTTTCTGTTACTTTTATGTAGGGTTAGGGTCACAGTAAATTTAATGTAGTATTCAAAATCTTGATTAATGTACTATGGTGCATTCTCCTTCAATGGTCATTTATTATGATGATGTTCCGATACAAACTCAAGTGCTGTAAAGCCATTTATTCTGATTTTTTTGTTTTTTTTAGTTATTTCTAAAAATGCTTAAGAGAAACAAACTGTGTCAGTAAGACTAGCTGGAGTATATAAATCTTATGAATCTGGTTTAAAAGAAGTACTTAAGTTACTAGATACACTATTGACTCTGTCATGTTCAGTATAGATCTCTGGTGATTCAGGAGCAAGCAGCCTGTGGGAGGAGAACCATATGTAATAATGGCTGCTGTTTTCTCTTGTAGAGGGTGCCTTGTCCAAATATGAAATTTCTGTTTGGGGAAGGGTACCTTGAATATACTGCGGCTCAGTGTTAGTGCTAGAGTATATACTTACTATAATTCAGTGCTAGTGGCCACTGGTTCCTTACAGGAGTGTGGTAAGTCACCTGGATCCACAGCAGTTTGAGCTCAAATTTAGACTGTGTGTATATCCACAAGATCATCCGTAACTGTGCAGGAGTGTGATATGTAAATAGGGTGGGAGAAGGATTTGCATGCAGTAGAACTGGTAACAATGTGAAAAATAACTAACATTAAATGAGAATGACTGGGCAGTGGGGATTATTAAAGTTTTGCAGTTTCTTAGAATGATTGCTGGCTAAATTTGCCAAGGAAACCTTAAAGGTTCTGTGTTTTCATTAAGTGGGGAAATTTTTGACTTCTGCAGCATCAGCTCAACTGATACTGTATATTGTTAATTTCAAACCTGAAGGAAGCTAGAGTAGTCAGGTATATCTTGTGCCTAGTGTTTGCAGACAAGGGTGCAGCCAGACATGGCCCATGTACACAATTGCATACATTTCTGTAAAAAAAAACAATAAAAAAAAAAATATATATATATATATATATATATATATATATATATATATATATATATATATATTTTTTTTTTTTTTTTTCAATCTATCCTTTCAGGACTTTTATATAGTATTTAGTATGCTGTCCAGATGCATGCAGTGGTCAGGCTGGAGATATGTTTGCGATGGTAGTGATAGGGGACTGCAGTTAAAAAACTGGTGCACAGCTGTTAAAATCTTGCTTATTGCCCATTTGTAGATGATAGAGGTTATTAGTGTACTAATCAATATCGCTTTTACCATTTCAGGATGCACTGCCAGCCCAGTGCTCGGCTCTTTGAATGCCCTACCATACTCCCAGTTCACCCTTCTTGTGTAAATCTCTTACCCAGATCAACTTTCCTTATCAGGGGGGTTTCCAGATCACCATCCCTTGACTGCTGTTCCTTTGCACACAGACTGCAGATGTTATCTTGTCTTATATGCTTCCTGAGCTTTAGTACATTGCTGTTGTGCAACTAACGGACAGTCTTCTGCAAAGATGTTAGAGTAGACTCTTCATGTATTACACAGTGCAGTTAATAGTTTTTGATAGGGGAATAAACTAGGAAGGCATTCATTTCATGTTAGAGTACTGATTTAACAAACATTTTTGCTTTCTTTATCTGCACTACAACACTCAGATGTGTTTTTACTTTGTGTATGTGTAATTTGCATAGTTACATAATGCATCAGTATGACATACACATGATTAACTCACAAAGGGCTAAAATAGTCTGTTTACCAAAACTGTTTTGTTTGGAAATATGACACTGCATGAAAAATACTGTATAAACATTTTATAGGTCATTTGTCATGTGGTGTTTATGTGTCAAAATTCATAAATATAATGTTGCATGTGTTATGCTGAAGATGTTTTCGTATGCTGGAAGTTCCTTTGTTGCAATTACTGTGCTTCATACACCCCCCCCCCCCCGGGAAAAAGGCTTATTTTAACTTATAGGTGCCTCATTAACATGCAGCTCAGCCAGTGGGACCAACCTCCATGCTGATCCTCCTGCTAGTGGGAAACCTGGCTTTTTTGTCCTGAATGTAACTATAAAGACTTCAAAAATAAAAAAGGCACGAGTATTCAGAAGCCATGTAACTGAAACATGTCCATGTTAAGTTGTCAATCTCGCCTTCATTCTTGCTTGATGGGTTGATCCTCGGCTTAGCTCGAGAACTCCTTTTACCAGCTCGAGGCAGCCCCATATCCCATGATGCAAGGCAGTAAGTACCCAGATCTCGTTTGCCGCAGGTCTTCTTTTACCAGCTCCTGGTAAGTTGTTCACTTTTGTGATTCAAGCCCCTTTTAGTCAAAAACTCTTTTATTGATAGTTTAAGTTATATTCTACCCTTTCTGACAGAATTTTCCTGTCTCCTTTAATTTTTGTTAGTCAATTTTTCCCTATCCCATCCCTGTTAGGGTGTGTGTGTGTTGGATTTTATAGAATACCTTTTGGTATTTGTGTAAGTTAATTTAGACTGGTGTTGTGTGTGTGTGTTCAACACTATGTCTAAGGAGAGGGTCTCGGGTTTTAAGAAGTGTGACTCGTGCTGTCAGAAGATGTCTCTGACAGACGGTCACACTTCTTTCTATGTGTCTGGGCCCTCTTCACCTGCAGGACTCCTGTGCTATTTGTCACTCCTTCAGCCAGAGAGTCCTGCAGGAGATAATAAGTTGATTCTTAGGGGCCTTCTTAACCGGAGGGCTCTCCAGTCGGCTCCACCAAAATCAACTAAACCTGCCAAGGCCCAGGCTTCTGTTTCTAAGCCTGCGGCCTCGGCTCCGACTTTGAGTCGAGATCGGCTCGGCTGGAGCCGATTCTGGTCGACAAAGCTTTCGGCCGATGGCTATCGGTGCGAATCTGTTGACCGCCGATGTCGGCTCCGATCGGTTCCGACACCCATGTGGCACAGGCATCGGTGTCGGCTCCGATCGCTCCGATTTGGTGGCTGTATCGGCTCGGCTGGAGCCGATACATCGAACGTTCTGTCGGCTCCGTGAAGTCGGCCGACAGGATCTGTAGTATCGGCTCGATGGCTCATTCCAGGAAGAGGTCGAGGTCTCCTTCCTTGGAGCCGATACTTTCGGCTCGCCTCTTCTATCGAACGGAGCCATCGGCCGATCTTCAAGGTCATCCAGGTTGTCAGATCATGACCTAGAGAGTGGTCAGTAGATTACTCAAGTCACAGGTACTGGCCCAAATGCTACACAGTCCGTCTCAGCAGGCGACTGTTGGTCCACACCGTTACAGTTCCTCCTTCAACTCTACCCCAGAGTTTGGAGTTGGAGTCTTCGGGCATGGTTACTGCTACGGCTGGAGGCGGATACCCCCTTCTGTTCCTTCAGCCTCTACTCTTATCTCCTCTTCCTTAGAGGATTGGTGGTCGGGCTTCCATGGTCTCCTCCGAGGTGAGTGGCATCGGACCCTTGTCCGAGCCGCTCTTCCCTTGGAGCCTCGGCCTTGGTGAGCTCGGCTCCGACATCTGCCTCGGAGACTTCGTGGTCCCGGAGTTCCTAGCTCTTGGGCGGGTTCTCTCGGACCAGCCTGGGAGGAGCATTCGAGGTAATGAAGAGTGTACTGGCCACTGGTATCAGTCAGCAGTCTGTTCCCGTAGCTCCTCCCTCTATAGTACCTGTTGACATCTCTGCCACTTCTCTTGCTACAGGACCCAGAGATCCTCCGCCTCAGGTTTCCCCATTGGGAATTTCCCCTCTTCCGAGGATTCTCCTGATGTTTGGGAGATCCTCCTAGGAAGAGGACTTGTAAGGAAGCATGTAGACTCCCGAGTCTGTCACTGGATACTGACTTTGATGAGTCAGAGGATCCCCTAGATCCCCGCTGAGGATGTCTCCTTCTCAGACATCCTAGAACTCTGAAACAGAGGGAAACTGGCCCACCAACAATCCCTCTGAGGATGAGTCAGTATACCTAGGCGTTTGGATCTCGGCCCTCCACCTCCTGGGTGTCTCCGCCTTCGACCCCTTATGCAGGTTATTGCACGAAGGCGTGGACAGCTCCTGACTCTGTAGAGCCAGTCCCTAGGAGGCCTTCTAAATTTATCACTGCCCTAGTGACAAACAATTCCTTACCAAGGGTGTCCCGCTGATGCCATGGTGGTGGCTGCGGCCACCAAAAGGAACTTGCAGATCCTTCCGTGCCCGTCCATCCTCCTAATAAGGACTCTAGGACCATGGATAGGCCAGATGCGGCAGCGGATGTTTTCCTCAGCGACCTTTGCTGTCGTTAGCTGAATTATCTTTGTCACTTCACCAGACTCCAGAGAGATATCCTGAAGGAGCTGGGAGAAGTAGTTCAGGATCCTACAGCTGCAGGGGCTCAAGAAAAGATTGCTTCAGCTAGGAACCCTCAATTCCATAGCTAACTCCTCCATGCGGCTAATATCTTATGCTGCGGATGGAGCACAGGTGTGGCTCTTAGGCGCCAAGCCTGGATGCGGCTATGTGATTTTGCGGATCCCTTTAAGGCGTCCTTCACAAATTCTCCCTTTGATGGGTCAGCTTTGTTTGGCCCTCAGGTGGAGACCTTGACCAGGTGTGAGCAGGACGGCAAGACTCTTTCTGCTGTTGGAGTCCGTTTTCCACCCCTTCTAGGCCTTATCCCAAAGGACAGAAGGGTGGGAAGATGTGGTTCCGTAAATCCCAAGGAGTCACGCGGATTCACGTGGTCAGTTTACCCCTAGAGGCAGAGGGGTAACAACAACAGGCGCCCGCCTAGAGGCAGAGGGTCCAAGAACCAGGAAACAGGGAGCCTCTCTCTGATAAGCCCTTTCAGCATCCCTGAGGTGTTGCCCGGCTGTCCCTCCTTGGAGGCAGTCGGGAAGATTATCACTGTACCCAGAAGCCTGGCATTCCCTCACTCAAGACAGATGGGTACAGTCGATCATATCCAAGGGTTACATAATTCCTTTCGAGGAAAGTCCCTTCCCTCAAGTTCCCTTCCAGATGTACCACCCGGTCTAAGGGAGATTGCAGAGTTAGAAATCAAAACTACTGCAAAAGAGCCATTCAGCCAGTTACAATAGACCATTCAGAGCCCGGAATCTACTCAAGGTTCTTTTGGTCCCCAAAAGGGAGACTGGAGACCAATATTGGATCTCAGCAGACTCAACAAGTCTGTCAGGAAGACAAGATTCGGAATGGTCACTCTTCAGTCAGTTCTGCGCTTCTTACAGAAGGGCAACTGGGTGTGCTCAATAGATGTTCAGGATGCTATCACATCAAAATTCACAGATGCTCCAGGAGATTTCTCCGCTTTGGCTGGGGTCCAGTCACTTCCAGTTCAGAGCCCTGCCCTTTGGTCTCACTACAGCCCCAGAGTGTTCACCAAATGCATGGCAGTGGTCACGGCTCACCTGAGACGTCAAGGATTCCAGGTGTTTCCGTATCTCGGCGACTGGCTCCTGTCAGCCACCACCAGGCATCAGCTTATACAAGCCAGGGATTACACAATAGACCTTTGTTCTCATTTGGGCATCTCAGTCAACCGAAAAGTCATCCTTATCGCCCTGCCAGTCTATTACCTTCATAGGTGCAAACTTAAACACTGTTAGGATGTCAGCTACCCTTACAGAACAAAGAGTTTCAGACATTCAGACTCATGTCAGGATCATTCTGGCCAGCAAGAAAGTACAGGCCAGAATGGTTCTGAAGGTATTAGGTCTCATGGCTGCGGCCATTACTCTTCTTCCCCTGGCTCGATTCTACATGCGCCTCCTTCAGTGGATGCTGTTCACACAGTGGTCATACCAGCAACTCCCAATGCGTCACCAGATTCTGGTGACACAAACATGCAAAGAACATCTTGCTTGGTGGATCACATCGTCTCAGGTTCACCAAGGCAGGTGCTTTGTACCTCCGTCCCCGATAGCCACTGTCACCACGGATGCCTCCCTGATCGGGTGGGGGTCATTATCAGGGCAGGATGGTTCATGGGGACGTGGCAACCGTTCGAGTACCATCTGCACATAAATGTCCTGGAGATGAGAGCAGTGCTTTTAACGTTGCAAGCCCTCAACGACTTTCTTCCCGTAGGGACAATTGCAGTCCACACAGACAACATGTCTGTAGTTTGGTATATCAACAAACAGGCCGGAACCAAGTCCTACCCCTTGTGTCGAAGCGCTCAGACTATGGCAATGGGCGATCTCCTCTCATCGGTTTCTGGTAGCAATGCATATCCCTGGGAAAACCAACATTATAGCGGACAGATTGAGCAGAGCTATTCTCATGCCTCACGTGGTCTCTCAAGCAATCCATAGCGGAAGAGATTTTTCTGGAATGGGGTCGTCCATGTTGCGATCTTTTGCTACTCCCCAAAACAGCAAATGTCCAGACTTCTTCAGCCTCTTCCCTCTATCAGGCCATCCCCCAGAGACGCTCTGACCCAGGATTGGCCCCAGGGACTTCTTTATGCCTTCCCTCCATTTCCTCTGATCCCTCAGGTGATCCAGAAAGCTACCGTTTTGAGAGCCAAATTGATTCTCATTGCCCCTTATTGGCCTCGACAAGTTTGGTTCCCGTTCCTCCATCATCACCTTTTGGTGCAGCCGTGGCATCTGGACCCAGTGCCAGATCTACTGATTCACCAATCCGGTCAGCTGCACCGGTCAATCCCTTCTCTCAACCTCACAGCATGGTTGCTCCACTTCCTTCCTTAGCCAGGCTTCCTTTGATCTCTAACCCAGTTAGAGATATCATAGTAGCTTCACAAAAATCCTCTACCAGGAGGATTTACACAAGCAAATGGAAACGTTTCTCTTATTGGGCTAAGGCCCAAAATATTGATCCTTTTACTGCCCCTGTTCAGGCAGTTCTGGACTTCTTAGCAGAGATTTTTCATGCAGGCTCCTCTTCTTCCACAGTCAGAGTTCAGTTGGCTGCTATTTCTAATTTTCATGTCGGGATAGCAGATCATAATATTATGTCCCATAGGCTCTGCAGGGCCTTCTTGAAAGGAATTTTCCTACTAAAGCCTCCAATCAGGAATCCTCCTCCTCAGTGGGATCTAAATTTAGTGCTGACATGCTTGATTCTTCGCCCCTTCGAGCCAGCTGTTTCTTGTTCCCTGAAATATCTTTCTTGGAAAACTTTATTCCTAGTGGCTATTACATCTGCCAGGAGGGTGTCTGAACTTCATGCTCTTCGGTTCGACCCTATTTGATTTTTCACAAAGACAGAGTATCTTTGAGAACTAATCCATCCTTTTTACCTAAGGTCGCTTGAAAAACAATCTGAATCAATCTATTGATCTCCTGTATTTTTCCTAACTATTCAGATAGAGCTGAACAAAAGCTACATTATCTTGGCGTCCACCGTCAGCTTAGATATTATTTGGACAGAACAAAAAATTTAGAAAATCTGATCAACTTTTTGTTTCCTATGCGGATAATAAAAAGGCCTTCCTGTTTCTAAAGTGACTTTGTCCAGATGGCTTTCTTAGGTCATCACTGAAATTTATACAATCAGGGGAAAACAGCTGTGCTCAAAACCTAAAGCACATTCAACTAGGAGTTTAGCTACTTCTACAGCTTTTCAAGCTAGACTGCCTTTGGACACTATTTGTGCAGCCACTTGGGCCACTCCTCACACTTTTGTTTCCCATTACAAATTGGACTTGGCCTCCAGGGACAGAGCCAGTTTTGGCTCTACAGTCCTCAAGAGTTTGTTCCATTGAGCCACCCAGGATAGAGGTGCTAGGGCGGTCCCATCAAGCAAGAATGAAGGCGAGATTGACAACTTAACATTAAGAAGTTATGTACCTACCATAACGTTCCATGTTAGTTGTCTTCTCTGGCGACCTCTCCCTCCTTCCCCCTGGCCTGGACAGACCTTGTATAAGAAACTATAATGCTAAAGACCATTCAGACCTGGTCCTTTTTCCATCTGTAAGTTTCTTCTTCCTTTGGGAAGTATTTTTATGCTTGGTGTTATTGCCCTTTGTCAACAAACGAGATCTGGGTACTTACTGCCTTGCATCATGGGATATGGGGCTGCCTCGAGCTGGTAAAAGGAGTTCTCGAGCTAAAGCAAGTGCCGGGTCGGAGCCGAGGATCGGCTCCGAACCCATCAAGCAAGAAAGAAGGCGAGAGAAGACAACTAACATGGAACGTTATGGTAGGTACATAACTTCTTATTTAGGCATTATTTGCATATATCCCATGGGCCTCCATTAAAGGAGGTTTAAGGTATCAGAAGTAAAAACTCTAGCTTGACTTGGTTTTTCTTGCAGTTTTTGCTAGTGGGAAGCCTCAGTGGTGAGGCAGTCTGTGAGTCAGAAAGAGTTACCACAAGGAGGAGGCTAATAGTGTTAAACGTTCCTGTTAGTGGTAATCCTTTCTAAATCCTGTGTTAAGTCTTCGATGTATGTGGTTGTGGTGGGGGAATCATTCCTGGGTTTTGGTGTTAAAATAAGAGAAGGCTGTAGTTTTTGCCTTATAGTTTTGTTTTAGGAGCTTATAGAAATGGACCTGAGTAAGTCCATTTCTAAAATTGTAGAAGGAGAATTTTTTGTGATGAGTTTGGCAGCTGGTGGGTGAAAGTTTCTTACTGTAAAAGTTTAAATAGAAGAAACCCAGCAAAAGATCAGTTCTTTGGTTGATGGGTAGCCATTTAGTTTTTTTTTTTTTTTTGATTGTTTTACAGTGATGCTGTTGCATTTGGTTGGTAAAAGGTCAGTATATTTTGTTAGAAGTTGTATGCAGAGCTTTTTTATTTCTACTGAAAGCTGCTACTAGTAAGGGAGTGCCATGTTTGTAATGAGCAATAAGGATTCCTTTCCCTTGTGGTAGAACCTGTGACAAAGGACTGTTAATATAAGATTTTCCATGCCAAAAACAAACAGTCATTAATTAATTTAACTGCTGGTGTTCTCTACATGGATTTGAAAGTTCAGGGTTTGGTCAAGCCATATGCCCAGGGATTTGAATGAGGTAGTACCTTCAACTTACATTGTTAAGGTCTTTAATTTCTAATATGTTGGAAGTCCTTGCAAGATTTTGATGTATTCCCCCATGCATAACATATGGGGTAGGGGCATGAAAATTCGCACAATCCTTGGCACAGTGGTTAAGGTGTTCCCCTTACAGCCACAAGGTACAGGGTTTTACTCTGACCTCAGAATATTAGCTAGGCTTAAAATGGCCCTTCACGGCAGTTAGCCTAGTATTTACCTATGAACATGAATTTAGTTTGAGTTGTATTTAAAAGTTTGTTTTTTTTAGTGTTAATCGTTGTTTTTAGCATGCATAGATCCATTTGCAGTTCTCTTTGTATTTCAGTGTGGAAGGGGCTTGACCTGAATCTAACATTGTCATCTGCATATAAAATCAGTGGAAGAGAAGGCAGATTGCTGGGTAATTTGTTAATGTAGCCTGAGAATAGTAGAGGATCAAGGACAGAACCATGGAACATCTTTGATGAGTCAGATGAGATGGAAGAACCTGTCTTGACTCTGACGATTCTGTTAGTGAGAATGTCTTGGAATAAAGTGATAGCCTCTGGAGTAATATCTCTTTCTTAAATATGTTTAATTAGGATGCTATGGTCAACTAAGTTAAAAGTTTTTCTGAGTTGCATAAATGGTGAAACTGTTAAGATATTACTTAACATAAATAAAGTAACCTGTCATGTAGGGTTGTTAGTGCAGTCCTATTGATATGACCCGTTCAAAAATAAATTTAGGACAAATGATTATACCAATGAATATACTGTAAAAAATAGATGTAAATGATCTTTTCAGGTATTTTACCTACTGTGTGTGCTGTCAGGTTTGGGATGCTTTTGTAGTGATTTTACTAATGCTGGTTTTCAAATGTAGGGCATTATGTTTTGAGTAGTAGAGATTATACATATACAGTAGAGAGGTGATGATAATTTTTTGTAGTTGTGTATGAACCAAGGATTTAGATTATTTGAGCCTGTGAGAGCATCTAAGGGATCTTGATTAAGAAGAGTTTCAGTGTCTCTATGTTTGATTTCTAAGTGAATAAAAAGTGGTGCATATGGAGAAAGGATAGCTGGGAGGTTTGGATAAGGGAAAGGAACAGTCTGGTGAGAGATGCAGTAGGCTAGTAACTTGTTTTGGCAAAAACGGCAAAGTGACTTTGTGAACATTGAAGGGTGTCTGAAGTATCAGTGTTGACAGAATTTTTATGGCCATAAAGAAGGTTTACTTTATTCCAAAAGTATATTGGTTTGAGCTAGTTAGCATTATGCCTTTATATTGTCTGTTTGGATAGATTTCAGAGTAGGTTGAATTATTGCCTTCAAGCCAGAAGAAAGGGCCAGCACCAGTGGAGGTTGCCAAAAAGTATAAATTTAATAAATATATTTTAAATCAACTAAGGAGTATAAACTAATCCCAAGTCAGCACAAAAAGTGCTATATATAAATAAGCAAACCGGTTTCAGCTATGTCAGCCTTCTTCAGTGCATGAATCAAACTAAAAATAACAAAAGACACATCAGGACAGTGATTTAAATAGCACATGCCAATTAAATAATTAGTCTGTAATGAGTTCCTACTGGAAAAATGTTCAAGAGATATATAGCAACCTCATAATAAACAATGGATTCCTATTACAAAGAAATTAAAGATGTTCATTCAAACCAGGGCTAAAAGGATCACTCAGTTTGATTATCCATCTTCTTTCTTTGTTGTTTACAATAGTATGCCATCCATTTTTGTGGGATCTGTCACCTGTGACTTTATCAATAACTGTAAAGTGAAACAAAGCAGAAGGGTGCTTAAGTGTATGTTTGTAAAGTGCACTTGAAAGTTTATGGTTCCTAATGTCAGTAGTTTTTTAGTTTGTCTTTTCGGCTTTTCCCGGTTAAGGGTCGCCACAGCGGAACTCCGGTCTGCTAATGATTGGCAGTAGATTTTTTTATGGTGTCGAGTTGCCAGCCCGACACCCAACCTTCAGCAAAGGTATGCCCATTCACGCATGTCTTTCAGAGGCCACTCGACCGCGGGGAGGACATGCAGACTCCACACAAAAGGCACTTCAGCTGTGAATCGAACAGGAGAACCTCTTGCTGTGAGGCAACAACGCTACCACTGTACCACCACGTGTTCAGAAATTCTAATCCGTAATGGTCTGGATGTTTGGCCTACATAAAAGGCTGAACAGTGACAGGAGGCCAAATAGACCACCCAATCCGAACCAAAGTTAGCAAAAAACTTTATGTCAAAGACTTTATTGGTGTTGGGACTGGTAAATTCCTTAATTTTGAAAACCCTGACATAGTGTGTACAATGACCACATGGGTAGGTACCACACAATTTATCACCCATAAGTGTGTGTTGTGTGTGTCCAAATGGAACCTGAGAAGTGTGTTTATAATAACTCAAGATTGAGCCCAAATTTCTTCCCTGTCTAAAGGAGATAAAACATCTCTGGCCTATCTTAGATGCCGATTTGGGGTCCAATAAAAGAATGTTCCAATGTTAGATAAATAGATATTTAAAGATGATACCTGGATGATTGTTGGTTGGTATAGAAGGCAGATGTACCTTACCTCTTGGAATTTGTGGAATATCTTAACCAAAATAAATGGGGAATTGAATTCAAGGTAAATTTTGATCTCAAGCAAATTATCTTTCTGGATGTGACCATTACCAGAAATGAGGATCACACTCTTGAGTACACAGATTTACAAGAAATATCCCCAGTACAATTCCTTACTTCATGCTAGTAGTCTACATCCGCCTCATGTGATACGTAATATACCCAAATCTCAATTTTTGAGAATCAAATGCATCTGTTCTGATAATGAGACCTTCCTTAAATATAAGTCGGATTTGGCTAACCACTTTCATAATAGGGGCTAACAAGCAGGCAATATTGCGATGGCCAGCAACTGGGCTTCCACACAGGTCACGGAGAATCTTTTGCAATATAAAAACAAGGACCAGACATCATAAGATCATGATGCTTTAAGAATGGTCACTACATATGGACGCAACACCAAACCTTTTTTGGACATCATTCAAAAACATTGGAACATTGTTTTATCGGACCCCAAATCAGCATCTAAGATAGGCCAGAGATGTTTTTTTTTATTTCGCATTTTTTGGACCGTGGCACCTGCCATACTTGCGAGGGGTCTGGTTGAGGTGAATTATTACCTTGTTAAGAAGGTTAGATTTTGCTTCGAGTTCTGCCAGGATTCTTACCTTAGATTTAGAAATGCATTTAGTTCCCATGCTAGACATTGCTTTATATTATGTTTGTATAGTCCTGAGAGACCTAAACACCACACCCATCTACTACCTCACCCACCTCCCTCAACCCACCCCAACCTATCATAACAACCATCCAATTAGCCCTCAGTACTCCATTAGAAACCTAATATAGATTCTTCAACACTCCATCTACCCTTCTCTTACCTAAAACCCCACTTACTAACCTACTAAAAATAAATCATGACTCCACTCTCAAAACTCCCATACCCATACCTCTCAACCTAGAATCATCAAAAATCTGGACAAGGTTCATAAAAAATAGGTACAAATCATCTGCTAGCTAAAATAAATAAAAATTTGCATACATAATTGTAACCCAAACCCTCTCAATGGAATAGGGAGATGCACCTTCAAAGCAAAAACTGAAGACCAGACAAACAAAATATGGCACCAGAGTCAACCTGCTGCAGTCATTCCAATGTCCCATTACTTGGCAATTTCCATTTACCACTTAAACTAATGTGCATACTGCTTTACTTTTACAATGATTATTTGGATTTGGATTTTATATTTTGTAGCACAATGCACAAACCCTATATTAAATAACATTATTGGTCTCCAACTCCTTAGGTTTCTTCCTTATATAATTTTTTTGTACTTAATATACCCATGTTTCCTATTTTCCTAATTAACTACTAAAAAAAAAAAAAAAGACCCCCAAAAAAATATTTCCTCTCTCTCCCCTCTCTAAAATAAAACTTCCTTTTTTTATAGTTATAAATATTTTTTTTAAACCTTGTTTTATTGAATTTATATGTCTCATTATGCTTCTTTATTTCCATGTCCTTTTTATATAATGCTTCCTTATAGCTACTATACATTCCTCATATGTAACAACCACCACTCAAAAATCTTATGAAATCATCTCATATCTTTTGTTGATCAAACAATTGTTTTGTTGCCATTTCATTACATTCTCTACTACAAATCACCCATTAATTTCTGCTCAGCTCAGCATGGACTTGCACTTGAATGATGAATGATACACACACACACACACACAGACACACACACACACACGCACACACACACACACACACACACACACACACTTGAATTCACTTGCAAACTAACTTGGAAAAAGCAAGACTTGCAAACACACACCGGGACTTGAAGGCGATCCTGCAACATAATTATAATCGATCTTCTCAATTTAGAAAACAAAAAAAAAAAAAAAACAAATACCATGCATGATGACAAAAATAAAGCAACAACAAAACACAACAATCGAGAATAAATAAATTTGAAAATACAAAAAAATACATACCTCCAAAAAAAAAAAAATACTTGTGTTGTCTGTTTTTCAATTGCAATCAAACCTGGGTCCAAAAATGAAAAAAAGTCTGTTGCGTTCATGCATATAAGAGCTCTGCTTTCAAAAATCTGCCCTGTAATCCAAAATGCTGTTAATTCCCTGCTGTTGTTAAACACACGATTTCAATATTAATATTTCCATCATTGAAACCAAAACCAATGGCCAAGAAATTCTGCTGTGTCTCTGCAAAAACCCATACCTACATCTCCTACTATATGCCATATTCATCTCCATCCTACTACTACTAACATTCACTACCAGCTATCAAGCCCAGCTTAAAATTGCACTACTCATCCCCCCAAAAAAACTACAGCCCTTAACAATCCACCCCCAAGCCTTTTACTCAACTAGCCCTTTACCTCTACCAAACCACCCTTATCCACTACCTCTCACACAAAATACACCCAACACACCGGCAATCCCACACTACTTTTAAACACATAAAAATCCTCAATACACTAATCAAACTCTATTTACACCTAAAACAAAACTCCTATGCTGTGGAGACATACACCCTAACCCAGGTCCATGAAAACCAGACACCCCAAGCCCTGACCTGAATAATACCCTGCTCCACAGGGCCAATAACTTGCTCCTCATCATAAAATTTAATGTCAGAAGCATCCTGAACAAAGTCCATGACCTCCATGCTCTATTCTCCTTATATAATCCAGATATTGTCATACTGACTGAGACCCGGCTAAAACTTGAAATCCACGATAAGGAAATTACAGCACCAGGCTACAATATCATTCATAAAGACAGAGTAGGTAAAAGGGGTGGGGGGTAGCCATATTATCCAAAAAAATCACTTCATCTTACAACAACCAGACATCATAACCCCAGACCTCAAAACGTTGAGCTAACCCTCACTAAACTAAAACTAAATCCATACAAACGTATCAACATTATAGGCTGCTATATCCCCCCAGGCAACAATATTCCCATCACAGAAAACATCCTAGAATCCCTCCCCCAAGAAAGCATCCTATTGGGTGACCTTAATATTGACTCGCACAACTGTTCTAGTCAAAACCCACTGTCCCACATAAACCTACATGGACTAACTCAAGTCATTACTTCTCCCACTAGAAAAGACAAAAGAACCAAACATCAATCCATACTAGACTGGATACTTGTATCCCATCCTTCCCACATATCCCTAGCAGGATGTCTACCAGGCACCCTCAGCGACCACCAACCAACATTTCTACAAAGATATAAAACACCCCTACTGACCCAGGTAACTATGAGAGAAATTAGGAATAAAAAAACATTTTAACCTTAATAACTTTAACAATGACCTAAAAAGTTGTAACTGTACCCCCTTGAAAAAGTTAGTTCTCGATGAAGCAGTACTATACTTCACTACAACCTTCACAAATATACTCAACCACCACACCTTCCCCAGAACCACCAGAATTAAAACTAAGCATGCCCCCTAGCTAACTAAAGATACAAAAACATTCCACAAAAATAGAAACAAAGCCTGGACAAATTTTCACAAGACCAAAACCCAAATAGACAAACAAAAATACCTTGAATTACGCAACAAGGCCAAAAAACGTATTAAATCAGACAAAATCTCCTACTACCAAAATATACAAAATAAACATGTTAATAACCCCCAGAAATTCTGGGCAGCAATCAACTCTGTATTACAACCAGGGAAAACATCCACCCCCACTCCAAATACAGGAAATAGCCAAGACAATATCCCCACACAATTCAACAAATTCTTTACAGAAACTATCCAAGCCCTTGCAAGCAACCAAGCTAGCTCCAACAACCCCACTCCAACTAAAACACCTTCTCCACCCAAAACAATAGTCAATGGCCCCCACTTCAACTTCAACTCAGTATCTACCAGGACCATACAAAAACTACTCCTAAAACTCAAACCAACCACCCTAGCCGCCGATAACTTACCCACAGAATATCTTCAACTAGCTGCAGAAGCTGTAGCCTGTCCTGTTACCATCCTAATAAACAGATCCATCTCTGAGTGTAAAGTACCCCAGATTTGGAAAATATCACACTTAATACCACTGCACAAAGGGGGCAACTCTTTTGAACTCAATAACTGTCGCCCTATAGCTATACTATCCCCCTTATCAAAAATACTTGAGAGTAGTGCACATGCAATTGATGAAGTATCTCCTATAAAGCAAATTACTATCCACACAGCAACATGGTTTTAGACCCTTCCATAGTACCACCACCGCACTTAAATCATTTACTAACACCATCAATAATCAAAGAAATAATGGACTGCTCGTATCTGCTCCATTCTTAGATTTATCCAAAGCTTTTGTCATGGTCAGCCACACAAAACTCCTTCACTCACTGTCCACCCTAAACCTCAGTACCTCTTCTATTTCATGGTTTAAAAGCTATCTACATGGTAGGCAGCAAGCAGTAAAATGGCAAAATCAGTTCTCTTCCTTGCTGCCTATTTCCCTCGGGGTTCCCCAAAGCTCCATCTTGGGTCCTCTGCTATTCACCCTGTTCACTAATCAACTCCCATCCACCATACCCAAAGCCTCTATAGTGCAATATGCAGATGATACCACCATAATATGCTCAGCCACGACACTAGACCTCCTCCTCTCCTAAACACAACAATGCTTTTCTCTAGCCGAAACTTGGATCACCCATCAAAACCTCATTCTTAATCCAGCTAAAACTAAATTAGTCCTCTTTAGCTCCCACAGATCCCTACCCCCCTCAGACAACTTTATAATCTCCTCCAACAACAATACCACTATTACCCCTACCAGTCACACCAAGCTGCTAAGCTTGGAAATTGACAATCACCTTAGATTTGACCTACAAATTTCCCAAACCATTAAGAAAGTTCATAAAAAACTCGGACTACTCTATCGTAACAAACAATATCTCTCAAACCACTCCAAAATAACAATAGCCAGAACACACCTACTATCCACCTTACTCTATACCTCCCCTGTGCTCACCAACCTTCGTAAAACTGATCTAAACAAACTCAGCTCCTGCTATAATAATATAGCAAGATTTGCTACAGGTTCATCCTTTAGAACACATCACTGTGAGTGCCTCAGAAAGCTCAGCTGGTTAGAACTCTGACTAATACTTCAATTCAATCAACTATCACTAGCACACAAAGTATTACATCACTCAGACAACATCCCAGCTCTACAACAACTACATCGACCTCACACCACTATAATAACCTTAAGATCTAGCACCCAAAAACACCTTCAGGTCACCACATTTAACAATGAGGCAGGAAAATCCATCTACAGCCACTATATTTCTAAAATCTGGAACTTCCTTCCCGCCCAACTAATAGCCAACAACTCCTCCACCCAGTTTAAGAAACTCCTTAAAACACACTTCATGAATAACAGGCTGTGCTCCTGTCTCACCCCTGGATAGTACATCAGTATATTGCTATGCTCAGCTAGATTCTTAGTTTACCTATGACCTAAAATATCCAAAAATGAAATGCATTCCCTTAAATTAAGACAGCAGTAAGAATCAGCACATCCAGCTTGTCTAGAGGAGATTGATATGTATTTTATGGTTGTTTGTCTTATGTACTGCCTTCCATCTACTCAATAAGTACTCTGGCTGTGTAATGTATGATGTCCTAAACTCACATTGTATAGTCTGCTTTTAACAATAAGTACTCTGACTGTGTACTGTATGATGTCCTAAACTCACATTGTATAGTCTGCGTTTAACAGTAAGTACTCTGACTGTGTACTGTATGATGTCCTAAACTCACATTATGATGTCCTAAACTCACATTGTATAGTCTGCTTTTAACAATAAGTACTCTGACTGTGTACTGTATGATGTCCTAAACTCACATTGTATAGTCTGCCTTTAACAATAAGTACTCTGACTGTGTACTCTATGATGTCCTAAACTCACATTGTATAGTCTGCCTTTAAAGTATATTTTATATGTATTGTCTGTTAACATTAGAAATGTATCATTTGGAGCTTTTCTCCCCGGGTCTCTGCTGAAAATTGACTTGTATCCAATCAGACTCTCCTGGTTAACAAATGTAAAATAAAATAAATTGAGATTAAGGGAAATATTTTATTTTAAAGATGAAAGAGAATATTCATTCATTTTTCCACAGCAAAGTTAGAATCTTGTGAACTGAGCATAGGAGACTGGTCCACTGTGTTCCATGACAGAATTTTGAGATTTCAGGTTGCTAAGTGGGCATAGGATTTTGGTTTGAATTAGATATGTTTGGGGGACATGTTAGTGCCAAGTTGTTTATTTTTGTTAACAAGACAATGTTCACTGCACTAGGGTGGATGGTTATAGGGGAAATATTAAAAAGATTATTTGTAACTAGAAGCTGTTTTGGCTTGAGAGTTCGAGAATGAGATCAGCTAGAAATTCTGCAGTGCCATTTGGAGGGGGGGCAGGAGGTTTAGATTAAAATCTCTAAGAATTTATATTTTGGCACTTGGATACTACAGAAGTAATGTTGTAAATGAGTGATCACAGTTTTAACAGAAAATGGGGTTGTAGGTAAATTGACAGTACTTTGTTTGATGCACAGTGTTGTCGCTCAACATATCAGACCAGTGCTTCTGGTTTGTTTCTGAAAAGAGGATCTGGTACTTACGTATTATCGCAACCACATTTTCGCAGTTGCGGTAATACATTTGTTTGCCTAAAAACGGATAGTGGGAGTTGTGTTAAGCTGGAATTTGATGTTTTCAATGGGTATGACTTAGTTTGTCCTTACATTTGGTAAGGGAAATCAATGTGGAGAAGGAGAAGTGAAACTACGTACTGTAAAGTTGGTCACACTGCTGTCGTGCCGCAGAAAATGAAAGATGGACACCTGGGAAATGTTTGGTTGAACTTCTGATGTTCTGCAACATGGATTACTTGTAAGTGTACAATACTTTCTTCAGAGAATAAGGCACAGAGACCTGCAAATCTTTTTTGGTAAATTGTTGGATTTATTGTTGCAAACTGTTGAATAGAACTGAAGTTAAGGAGAATAAGTAAGTGAATATGTATGTGCACACTTTATAAAGTACTTGTACAATGACACTGTTCTGTTAAGTGGCAGTCCGATAATAATTTCTTTGGAGTCGTTGACAATAATGGTTTATTTTTTGGATTCAGATGGTGTTATCCTTGTGGATACTACTTACTGTTGTTGAACTGTTTAGTGGATGATGTTTTATGGCAGCATACTTGTGGATTGTTCAGTCGCCAGTTTACTGTATTGGAACGTGCCTAACACATAACAGGACTTGAAAATGTAGTACGAGTGACATGATTTTGGGAACAGCTTCAAACAAATCTTACTTTTTCAAATATTACACTGTTATTGCTACCTAAACAAAGTTTTTTTTAAAGGTAACATTGCCTGCGTGATTCTGCATACATTTGTGGTTTAAATTACCCACGGCAAAGAAAGCGATATTATCGCAAAAATGTGGTTGCGATAATACGTAAGTACCGAGGATCTTGTATATAGTGGACTAAATGGTTAATAATTTCACCATACTTTTCAGATTATTGACTCATTTTAGTGATTTTGTTTCTAGATTTTTAGCTCACCTTGCATGGTAGCCTCCTGAGCAGTTTTAGTGGTACTATGCTGTTCTACTCTTGAAGGTTGTTATCCAGTTGCAATGGAATTTTATGATAGGAGCTGAAAACACTTTCTTTGCTCATGGAGTGGAACTGTTTTAAAAATCTTTAGTAATAAAATAAACAAAGGTTACTGGCACAAATTATAAATTTGGGAACATAAGACTGACCCATCAGCACTTTGCAATTACAGGCTATTGTTAACTTGTCTCAAAATTCTCATTCCAGTCTTGTAGTTGAGCATGGCATAGAAACATTTTCCCCAGCCCTGAACTGGATGAGCACAGAGCCATACAATATGCCATTATTACTACTTTTTAGTAGTGTCAGGCAGTACCTAGGATGAGGTTAGCACTGCAACCACTGTCCCCC
Organism: Protopterus annectens; assembly: GCF_019279795.1. Taxonomy (NCBI): domain Eukaryota; kingdom Metazoa; phylum Chordata; order Ceratodontiformes; family Protopteridae; genus Protopterus; species Protopterus annectens. The sequence goes on along the minus strand of NC_056739.1, from coordinate 1,745,826,223 downwards.
ATGTCTGCAAGGCACAGCTCAGGCTTTACTCGCTTCATGAAGAATTCTGCCAAGCTGTGATAGATGCCTTCTGTAAGGCCAGTACTGCTTAGGTCATTGAGAACCACTAGAAGAGGCAAAGCCATTTTCACCATTTAGGATCCATATAATTCAACGTCCTTCCATTCTGGAGAAAAGATGAAAAGGATGCAGCCCCTTTAGTTGGGAGTTGTCCCTCTTTCTGATAATTCTGTTGAAGTTTCCAGACCAAACGACCAAGCCTACCAAGAAAATATTAGTTAAAACTTAGCTAAAGAGAAGACCATCGCCTGGATGGATTGTTAGGCACTAAATATGTTGCTGAAGTTCTGCAGTAATGATAGGTATCTGTTTAACAACTTTTTAAATACAATGTACAGATATGATGTTGTCATCTTTGTTCTTGCTTTGCATCAGGCCTTACTAGATTGTTAAAATACTCTCTGGAGCACTTATTAGAGAAATGTCAAGATTCTAGCTAATTTCCAGTTCCACTATGCCTAAGGCAGTGGCTTTTAATAACACTATCTGCCCTAGCATTCTGTCTGGTGTCAGAACAAGATGAGCAGCTGAAGTGTTTATTGTCTGTTTTATTATTTTCACACAGGTAAAAAATCAAAACAGTCTTTTTTTTAATAAAGATGAGTACTAATTATCACAGAAGTGGTGTGCTGCAGACATTCATGTCACTGATTATAAATTGTAGAATTAAAATGTGAGATGATATTAGTCCATACTTATTTTACCTTGATGTAATTATAAAAAAATGCTCTGGCAGAGGGACTGTTTTGTCAGTTATTAAAACTAATTGAAATACATGAAGCATATCATTATAAGCATAGCATAACATGCAGATATGGCTTGGTACAATAACAAAAGAGGCTCTAGCTGGTTCTAGTAATGTTTAACATAATTGCTCTCTGGAGGTAGTATGGCACTTAGCTGTACCTCCTGCCACATTTTGTTCCCCAAGGGGATGATTAACTAAAACATTAGCATTCCTGCCTTTTTGTTTTTGAAAGTTGTTACAATGATAGTTGAAACTTACTGAGCAAGAGGCCATAGGCCAATAAGATAATTGCTTTACAATAAGAAATGTAAGAGATACTTTTTTCCCCAAGGTGTGGTGAAACTCAGTAAATATAAATAAATAAACTGTATTGAGTGTAACAGGAGAAGTCTCTCTATTTATGATTGAAGGGGAGTCATGTGCAATATAATCAGTAGCATGAATAATAAGAAGACAGAATATAGCAAGTGAAAAGGTTATACTTTATTTTGGTTTGTTGACTGGGAGTCCAACCAGGCAGAGCCCATGAAAATGCAGGCTCACGGCTCAGGGAGAAAAGCCTCAAACATACAAAACTTACTAGCAAAAATCCTGCAGTATAAACATAATTTCTTAAAGCAACAGTATGCACACACACACACACATATATATATATATATATATATATATATATATATATATATATATATATATATGGTATTATATGACAAGGAAGAAAACAGGTACATATAATAGCAGAAAATGAACAACACTTGAAGAATTTCAGATGTAAAAAGGAATCCACAGATATCACTTTGTCATTTGTAGTCTTCTTTTTCCATAGTTGTTAATAGGAACAAAAATTATATTACCCAGATTGTACTGGTGCTGTTTTATATAAAACCATGGGATCCATTTTTTTTTTCTATTGCCATTGCTAATATAAGTACAGAATATAAGTAAAGAAGAATCCAATAAGATAAAAGCTGTGGTGCAGTTTGAAAGCAGCTTGCATGTGGGGTTTGAAAACTTGTTATTAGAAAGTGTACATTAAAGTGGGAAGAAACCATTTCAAGACACTCAGTAGAATGTATTGCCTCTGTAAAGGGATTCCAAATGTATCCTGATGGGGTAAGAGAGCCCTTCTACATAACAATGTGGTGATAAAGCAAAAGCTTGTTGACAGTTTAAAGTGGACTAGGTTTAGAACTAGTGTGAATGGTTCCTTCTCTAATGCTAAAAATAGGCACTGATAGCTAAAACTTAAATTCCATTATCCTGTGACTAAGTGGAATAAGCAACAGACTTCAACAAGAAAACCTGGTGGATATTTTTAAAAATGTCACCAAGGCAAAACAGTACACACTGCATACCTCGACCCAGCCAAAGCTGTTGGCACAATTCCCCATTCAGGCATAACAGGAAAGCTAAATAAACTGGGAATAAAGCCCTATGTCACCTGCTGGATTGCCAACTGGCTCACTAATAGGATGCAGATAATCAAAATAGAGAGGTTAGCTCCACAAATAGATCAAGTCACCAGTGGAGTCTCTCAGGGTTCTGTGCTGGGACCTCTCCTGTTTGGCATCTACTTTTAGGAAGTAAAAGCCAATACTAAATGGCTCTAGCTGACTAAGCTTGCAAATGACTGTAAGCTAGGAGCAGTCATTAAATCCCCAGATGACTTGCTCATCATGCATGAAGGTTTGTCTCAAATAAGTAACTAGTGTCAAAGTCATGGTCTGAAACTATATGCCAAAAAATGCCTTATTGTATTGTTTGGGAAGTCATCCACCCCAGGGAACTACCACACTGACTATGTGTCCCTAAGAGTTGATCCAGATGTTCGGGATTTGGAAACTCATGTGCACAGTGACTTAACTTTTGACCAACATGTGTATGTTGTTGTAAGAATGTCCTATATATTGTAAAGTTTATAACAAAGGGATTGTGTTTAGATCTAGGGATGTCATTGTCCCCCTTTACTCAGCCCTCATTATGACAGTCATTGAATATGGTGCCCCCTTTGGCATGTATCTGTCAAGATATATGCAACAACTGGAACACCCTAAAAGGATACTAGACCTGAGCATCATGTCCTACATGTAATGACTCAAAGTACTGGTACTATACTTGGTATCCTACAGACTGCTAAGAAGTGACCTGCATCTGACATACAAGGCATCCTCCGACCTATCACTGATGGATTTACTGTACAGCAACAAGTCACATGGCATCAGAAATACTCAGTCTAGGGATCTAAACCTCTTTTGCAACATCAACAGAACAGTTTGGGGGGACAAGTGTTTTGCAGAGGACACCACTGCTGCAGAACAGACTCCCCATCCACATGAAGCAAAGTTCATCCCTATTGCAACTTAGATCTATGGATAGGAAACAGAAAATGTAGCACACGACTGTCCTATTTATTACTATTGGACAGACGTAGCTCCTTAATACTTTGCCCCATGTATAGGTCCCCCCATATTATCTATGATATGATTCCATTTTTTCTCATTGGGGTACTATGTAATTATCAACCGTGGTCTGGGTAAGGCAAGTCTATTACTAAATGGGATAGATTATTTCAAACACAAAAAGGGAAGTTGGTTAGGCTTAAAATGGCTGACAAGGGCAGCTTGCTTAGTACTTACCTATAAACCTGTGAGAAGAGCAACAGAAGAAATATTTTGTTGTTTTATTAACTTAATTTCTTGGTTTAGAGTATACTAAGTAGCTGATTGATACATTGACAGCAGTGATGCCTGATACTGACTGATTCATTTTTTAGTTGATTTGCTGCCAGATGTTTAACTAAAACAAAAAACCTATTTGTACATAAGATACTGATCAGACTAGGGGCCACAAGGGAAGTATGGGAGCGATTCGCTGATGTCAGCTCGCACATCCTGGGGGGAGGGAGATGGTCTAAAGGCTCACTTCAGTACGAAGTGTACTGGCCTGGCAAGCTGCCTGAGCTGTAAGCCACTCAGTTTGGATGCTGAGCATGAGCAGAAGCACTTTTTCATCTCCTGAGGCTAGCCATTGCAGAGCTGCCAGGGTTGCTGTGAGGGAACAAAGGTTAGGTTGCACTTCCTGGCATGCAGCATGATACTGAACCAATATCCTTGATTTCCTTACCAGCACCGGAGTAGGGTAGTGTCGTGCCTAGGGAAGGCTGAGGCAGGTCCATTAGACCTGATGAACAGGAAGGGGAGCTGGGGTAGCTAACGGTCAGTTGCAAGGAAAAAAACAATATTGATCTGATTGCCAAGAATGTAATTGAAAATAAACTTACCTCGCTGGAAGAAAAGATTAGTTAAAATAGATGAGATGGTTTATGTAGGATTGATTGCCTTTAAATAACCAACACATGCATGTACAATTTAAAAAGAACTGTAAATTCTCAACAAAATGACTATTAGATAAGACAACAGTAGTGCAGAATTTAAAGTTTGATAGAGAATGCTATTTAGCATAAGACTGCAATTTGACAGAAACAAGGCTGCAGCCTGATACAAGCCCAGGAAAGAAAACACAAGGAGTCAGTACATACAACTTGACTTCTGCTGTAATGCAGGAACATCTTTTTATAGTTCAGTATGGAACTTTCTTGACAGACAGTCTTATTATTCAAAGTCCACATGGATGAACCTCACTTTGGTTTAAGTGCTGGATAATCCTTTCAATTCACTTGGATAAGACTTTTGATGATGTAGCTTTGATGATATTAAGTGATACTCTCATCGCCAAAGGTGAATTATAGTTTTCTTGTTTTCTTAGTTACTGTAGTCTAATAAACACAAATAAAGTCTCTTTTTTTCATTTACTGGAACTCTAAGCCACAAGTTAGTTACTGGAAAGTCTTATTTGCTATATGGTACCCCAACAGGTTTTAGGCAAGTTTGCTTAGTAAGATATAGGTTCATAGGTTCATAGGTTCATACTAGGCTATCTGCCCTAGGGCATTTATAAGCCTAGCCAGAATGTGTTTGGCTTTCGCCACCCATTTTAAATTTATTTTGCTATGCCCTTTTTCGAGGTTAGTATACTGTGCATCTGTCGTGACACAGAAGTGATACCCGGGGTAAACCTACGATCTCCCATCCACTCATCAAGATTCCTCTTGAAGAGAGTCAATGAGGGACTCTGCCTAACCTGGACTGGGAATTTATTCCAGAGTGAAGGGAGCCTCTGAGTTATAAATCTGTCCCTCTAGCATGTCCTATTTATTTCAGTGCTGAGGTTCAAGTCTCTCGAGCGCGTAGCTCAATGGGATTTGGATTTTCTGAGGTGCAGCATGTCCATTAATTCCGGGTTGGACATGGCTTTATACGTCAGGCTATATACGTCAAATCTGGATTTGAAATGTTTGCTGTACTAACCAGATTCACTGTCATATTCTCCTCTTGTGTAAAATCCAGTTACTTTATGTCTCTGGTATATCTCCAGTGTGAATTGATAATTTTGTTTCAACCAGAGCTCTTGAAGCTGAAATGATGAAAGGTAGACTGTGCAATAGAACAGGTGCATACTTGTAACTTTTTAGTACCTTAAGACTTCATTTTTATTTGCCACTGGCAACTCTGCTGACTTAGTCTATGTCACATTTATACTCTAATTACTTACCTTTTAGGAACTCTGCATACTTGTATGGATTGTAAACTTGTAGAGGCATACATCTCAACTATCTAGAATTTCACAGAATGTCCAGATTTTTGCCTCATATTTTGGTCTGTCTCCAGTAAAATTTGTTTTTTGGCACATCATTGAATCACTAAATAATGACATATATTTGGATGTCAGACTTGATATCCTTCAGAAAATGCATGCTAATGCAAAAACTGTTATTCTAGCAACTTTCTAAGTTTATAACAGCAATTTTTCAAATCTGTCAATATTTTTTTCGGCCTTTTCCCTGTTAGTTTTGTCTTTACCCCAGTTATTGTGTTGAAAGGTCAAGAGGCATGCACAGAGGTGTTTGAGACATTTTTAAGTACTAACTGTGGTATAAAGCACAAAATACAAATCAGCCATGCTGCATCAGTTGAACCATTTAGCTGTGTATAATATCACATGCTATATCACTTAATGTTTATTGCAAGTGTCAACAGCTTGGCTGCTGTAACGCAACACCAGCCTTTGCTGACAACAAATGCATTTTCATTTTTACAGATGATATGCAATGGGAATTTTACAGTATTTTCAGTAAATATATTTTAAAAGAACCATACCAGGTTGAATTTAGAACTGTAATTCTCATGTTGGCTGATAATAATAAAAGAGAGTGAATGATCGTATGTGTGTTCTTACACTGACATCATTCGTGTGGAGAGATCAAGAGAGGTCACATGACCATGTGCTTTATAATAAAGTAGGAAGCGAGGGTTGTTCCCCTCTTCCGTTTTTAACCAGATTGATTGCTTTCACGTGTGTTTATTTTCCTCTGTAATGTATGTTTAACCCGACTTTCTTATCCTTAAGATGATACCGCCAACAGGTTATGGGCCCAGGAGGGAAGTAGGAAGCCGATTGCATAGACTATGTTTCGACGGAGATGAGAAGAATTTCGAGTTATGGGGGACAAAGTTTCTAGGACACCTGCGCTTTTTAGGGCTGAAAGATGCCATTTTGCGAAATGTGCAGCAGGACGCAGAGGACGACGAGAATGAGGAAGAAGGTGACAACGATGCTGAGAAAAATGAGGAGGCATATGCAGAACTAATTCAGTTCTTAGACGACAAAAGTTTTTCCCTCATCATGAGAGAAGCCGCAGATGCTTCAGATCCTGAGAGACCATTATGCCAGGAAAGGGAAGCCATGGGTAATTAGCCTATACACCGAATTAACAAGCCTCCAGAAGGCCACCAGTGAAAGTGTCACAGACTATATTATTAGAGCTGAGACGGCCATTACGGCATTTAGAAATTCTGGGGAGAAGCTCAGTGATGGATTAATAATTGCGATGATTCTGAAAGGGTTGCCTGAAATTTTTAAACCATTTGCAGTCCACATCACACAAGATGATGATAAATTGAGCTTTGGTGAGTTCAAAACAAGGTTAAGAAGCTTTGAACATACCAAGAAATGTAATGCCAACATAAGTAATGATAATGTGATGAAAGCAAGTGGCCTTGGGGAAAGAGTAAAAGCAGAGATTATATGCTATAACTGTGGCCAAAAGGGACACAAGGCACAAGAATGCCGGAGAGAATATAAAGGCCAGAGACAGTGGTGTAGTTTGTGTAAAAACTCTAGCCACAGGGACAGTAACTGTAGACGAAAGAAGAAAGACAATGTGAAACCAGCAACTGAAGTGGATGATCACACATTTGTCTTCAGAATAAATGAGCATCAAATTCGTGAATTAAAACAGAGGTGATTAATGGTGGACATGGTGCCACGTCACACATAATTAACGACCTGAAAAAGTTTAAATGCTTTGATGCAACTTTCCAACCGGAGGAACACATTGTGGAATTAGCTGATGTAACAAGAACCTGTGGGGCCGCACAGAAGAGAGGTAATGCAGAGGTATGGCTGCTAAATACAAAGGGGTGCAAAGTAAAGGTGATGATGACTCAGGCGCTGTATATCCCGACGTATCCACAAAGCATTTTTTCTGTTAAGGCAGCAACGTCCAAAGGGGCCTTGATCAACTTTAAACAAGGCCGGGGCCAACTCATCTATAAAAGCTGCACCAGGTTTGACATAATTGAGTGTGATAGACTCTGTTATTTAGACATATAAAAACGGCACCAGGTATGACATAATTGAGGTTGATAGACTCTATTATTTAGACACATATGATGAAGAAAACAATAGTGAGATACATTATGATGCATCGCAGAGCTGTTATGACATTCAAGTATGGCATAAAATGCTTGGTCACTGTAATTTCAAAGATGTGTCAAAATTAGAAAAAGTGGTAAAAGGAATGAAAATTAAAGGTAAAGTTGACAGACCTAACCTAGATTGTGAAACCTGTATGCAAGGGAAATTTGTACAGAGCAGAAACAGAGAACCAGATGCAAGAGCAAAAGTTGTGTTTGAACTAGTCCATACTGATTTGGCAGGCCAGTAGCAAAAGATGGCTTTAAGTACACTTTAGCATTTACTGATGACTACTCGGGTGTAATATTTGTCTACTTTCTGAAAGCCAAGAGTGATACAGTCAAGGCGACTGAAAAGTTTATTGCTTATTCAGCCCCTTATGGGAAGGTAAAATATATCAGATCAGATAATGGCACTGAGTTCATGTTGAAAGACTTTCAGTCACTACTGAGTAAAAATGTTATAAGACACGAAACATCTGCACCTTATTCGCCCCATCAGAATGGGACAGCAGAGAGAAATTGGAGAACACTGTTCGAAATGGCAAGGTGTATGTTGATAGAGACTAGAGAGTGACTTACCTAAAGAGTTGTGGACATATGCAGTAATGATTGCTGCTTTTATTCGCAACAGATGTTATAACAGGCGTGTGGGGCAGACCCCATTCTTTATGCTAACAGGGAAGAAACCTGATCTTTCAAGGATGAGAGAATTTGGATCAGTGTGTTATGCATACAGACAAGATAAAAAGAAGTTAGACCTAAGATGTGATAAGGGGATCTTTGTCAGATATGATAAAAACAGCCCATCATCTAGTCTATTATCCTGACACAGGAAGGGTCCTTAGACACAGGTTAGTCAAGTTCTTTACTAAGAATGTAGCTGAATGCCAGATTCAGACAGACCCAGAAGTGATGGATGAAGATCTTAATACCAGAAGAAGTGTGCATGTTAAGTCAGAATCAAAAGCTGATAGTCAAATTACAAAAGAAATACAAGTGAATCACATTGAATCTATAATGACTGAAAGAGACACAAAAATAAGGCAAGAAGAGGAAAGGCAGGATACACTAGGGTTGCCACCCCTCCATTTTTTTCTGGACTATCCGGAAATCAAACTGATTCTCTGGTAGTCCGGAAAACACTGTACAAACTTCGGTATTCTGTTTCAAAAAAGAAACAGACTGTCAGAGTTTGTAAATCTGCTGATTTACTATGCTTTTTTTACAGAAAAGCATAGTAAATCAGCCGAAAGCAGGCAGCAGGAACGAAAAAAGAGGGCGTTCCCCACTGAATTATGTCATCGTGACGTCACATAATGGGCAGGATGTGGGCGGGAGAGGGGGTGGGTGGCCGGGAGAGGGGGTGGGTGGGCGAGGTTACTGGTGACTCGAGGGGTGAGCTTTACTCCGGTTTTCACCACGGAGGAAGGTGGCAACCCTAGGATACACACTACTCTAAGAGGGAGAGAAAACCACTTGCATACTTGAAGGACTATGAGTGTAAAGTTGAAAATGGTGATTATGTGACAGTTAATGTTGACTATTGTTACCGATTAATATTCAACACACCGCAGAGCTTTAAGGAAGCCATGACTTCGTCTAACTCAGAAAAGTGGGTCTAAGCCATGAAGAAGGAACTTAAGTCTTTAAAGTAAAACAACACATTTACACTCACCACACTACCAGAAGATAAAAATGCAGTGGGGGGTTAGATGGGTTTTCATTGCAAAAGACAATGCAGATAATATTGAGGCTTACAAAGCTAGATATGTAGCTAAAGGCTGCAGTCAAGTTGCTGGTATAGATTATAATGAAACATTTGCACCACCTGCGAGTATGACATCCGTACGAAGTCTAATGCAGATGGCAGCTCAGTACGATTTAGATTGTTATAAAGACTTTGGGGGGGGGGCTTTTTTTGCACTCCAAAAAATGTCTTTCTCTGTGCAAGCCAAAGAGCATCACTCTTCTTCCTCTTTCTCCAGTGGTTCTTCGTCCAAATATAAACAGCACAGAGATGATTAGGTTGCTACAACCAACTTGTAGAACAGTGTTTGGATGGACAGCAATTTTACCAAGAACATTTGGATAATCAGGAGACATGGAACATGATCTCTAGCTAGCCATGATGGGATAATTAGAGATAAAAAATAAAATCCCCAAATAAATGTATTTCTTCCAAAGGCAAATACCTTTTCCTCTCCATTAAATAACATAATACAGGTGGTAATGCTGTTTAGTCATACTGTGTCTTCAGATGTGTAACTGCATTCTTTTTTCACTGACACACACAGTAAACCTTCAGAATCTAAAATTTTACCTCCAACTATATCTGACAACATGATCACCTGGTTAATTTCATATCTATACCTAACTAATCTTCCCTTTTTGTACCTTATTTCTAGTTGTTTTGGACTAGTCCCCTATTCACTAACGCATATGAGGCTGCCTGACTGACAGCCACTTCTGGTACACTTCTTCTATTCTGTCTATGAGATAACTTTCACACAGCTCGCTCATCACTTCTAATATGGTGTAGACTTGCAGATCTCAGCTGCAAATCAGATAGTCCACACCTCTTCTTCCACTCCTGGGCTGCCAAATTGCAGACCAATTCTGTGAATTTTATTACTCCTGTCTTTAAGTCTAATTTCTGCCATGTAGTTGATGTTCTTCATGTTTCACTGTTGCAGTCATCACCTGTGGGTTATCGCTGCTGTGGTAGCCCTCGGCCGGCCCAAATACCAGAGTCAATGTATTTCTGCGTTGGCTGCTGATGCTTTCTGTCTGACATCAGATCATCAGTGCTATAAAGGAAGGCAGCTGATGCCATTACATCAGTCTTTCTTGCCGTAGAGCCTGTAGTAGAAACAGTTCGCAAGTATGCCGGTCAGTCACTACCAGAGTTTGAATTACAGCTGAAAATGTCTAAAGCCAAGTACCCCATTGGGGATCCTTTTTTCTTCCACTAACCGATGTCCAAAAAAGTTAACAGTTGTCTCGCCTGTGGAAAGCAAATACCACACCGAGACTTCCATTCATACTGCATCACTTGTTTAGGCCCAGGCCACGAAGTTCCCCCGTTGCCGGTTCTGTGTCCTCTTTAACACAAGAACCATTCATCGTAGAGCTCTTATTGTAGCCGGGTATTTTCATCTTCCATCTTTGGATTCTGAAATGGCGTCTGTCAGCCAACAATCTTTAGACATTCCAAAAAAACATAAGGATAAAAATAGAGGCAGACCACACTAGGCTAAGCCTTCCGATGACTCTACTGCTAAACAAGTCATCAGTTCTCCGGAATTCAGTGAGGCGCCTTCGCAGCCCCTGATGCCCAATTTGATACCTTTGCAGGCCTCTACTGAGACCATTTTGGTGTCCGGTATGCCACAGAAATCTTCTTCATCTTCTGAGACTTTGGTTGTCTCTGCCTTGGTTGGATCCGGAGCCTAGACACAGGCACCGGCTTTTGAGGAGGTTTTTCACACTACCGAATCTAAACAAAAACCGACATCTTCTCCTCCAACTATCATTTCTCTCAGACTGATGTATACTCTTAGGCCTAGAAGCAAGAACAGTCCTAGGAAAACTACCTCTAACCACCATTTTACTCCTGCTCCACCACCCCAAGCTCAAATGCTTAAAATGGCGGAGGATCTTATCACTCTTAAGGGTAGTTAGGCCACATCTTCTAAAAGAAAAAGAGAACTTTCTCCTGAAATACTGACAGAACAGGATTCTGTGGAGTTTGATTACTCAGATTTTGAAGAGTAACAACAACCTCTGACTGCTTATGAGGATTCAGATGCAGAGCAATCCATTCCTTCTGCCTCCCCACTAGAAGATCTTTCCTTTGGGGAAACCCTTCACACCTTTAGGGAACATTTCCACTGGGAATCCCAGACTTCCCTCAGTCTAAGAAAAGATTAAGAGAGTTTCTAGACCTGCCCCAGCACAGACCCTTGGCCATCCCTCCAATCTTAGAGGTGGTTGATGATGTCTTTCATGAATCCAGCTTAACTCCTGATGTCCTCACACCTGCTCACAGAAAACCTGACAGGTATTACAGAGTACCGGATTCTCACAAATACCTGTACAGAAATCCTGCTACAGACCCAGAGATCATTACACAGGGACCAAAAGGAGCTAAGGCAAGTTCTGAAAAGAATCCTATTCCTTCTGACAAGGACTCCAGAGCTCTGGACAGATGGGGTAAAAAAGTATACACCTCTGCAACCTTAGCTATCAGAGCACTCAACTGTCAGTTCCACATCTTAAAATATCAACAACACACTTTGGAACTATTAAAACAAAAGATTTCAACTTTTCCTGACTGTGCCAATTCAAAAGAGTTAGCAGATTTACTGCACTCTACTTGTCAAGTGGCTAAACACTCATTACACTGTAAATATGACACCCTAGAAGCCACAAGCAGGGCAGCAGTTTCAGGATCTGTCATTAGCAGACATGCATGGTTGAAGGAACAACCTCTCCCTGATCATATCAAATCTAAATTACTTGATGCACCCTTGGATAAGGACCACTTGTTTGGAGTAAAAGCAGAAGAGGTGCTTAAAAAGATGGAAGACCAAGCAAAATCTATGCAAAGAGTAAAAGATTTCCTTCAGGTACAACTTCCTAGGTTCAGCAGGAATTTCCCCTCAAAACAGTGGTCCTTTCCTGCACCTAGCAAACAGGGGCAAGGTAATCCCCACAGGGACAGACCACCTAGACTCCTATCCCAGGGACAGCAGAGAACCAAACAGTGGCCCACTTCCACTCCAAAAGCAGGGAGTTCTAAGCCATCCCTCTATGGCAAAAATTCTCAATGACTCCCTCTCCCCCCTCTGCCCTCTTTTCACTCACCAAAAACTAGGAGGAAGGCTCTCCCTCTGCAAAGAAAATTGTTTTTCTGTAACAAAGGACCAGTGGGTCTTAAAGATAATTTTTCAGGAATACAAATTCTCCTGCAACGAACTCCCAATTTCAAGAGGGTACCCAGATGTCCCTCCAAATCAGTGGGCAAAGGCATTGAAACAAGTCCAAACTCTCATATCCCAAGGGGCAGTAGAACCTGTCCCCTCAGATCAAACAGGCAAAGGCTTTTATTCCAGATTATTCCTTGTTCCCAGAAAAAGGGGCACTTGGAGCCCCATCCTGGATCTATCCATTCTGGACACCTTCCTGGTAGTCCCCAAATTCAAAATGCTAACTTTGCAGCAGCTGTGGCCTATGCTGACCAAAAATGCCTGGTTAGTTACCCTAGATCTAAAATATGCCTACCTCCACATCCCCATAAGGGAATCTTGTAGGAAATTCCTTCACTTCAGAACAGGCTCATAACACTTTCAGTTCTCTGAGCTACCCTTTGGGTTATCTACTGCTCCCAGGGTATTCACCAAATACTTAGCTCTGGCCATAGCCTTTTGCAGAAAGAAAAATATACAAATTTACCCTTATCTGGATGACTGCCTCATTCAGGCAGATTGCAAAGAAAAGATCCTCAAGGACCACCTCTTTGTCAAAACCCTCCTAACCTCCTTAGGGTACACCATCAATGAGAAGAAATCAAGGCAAACACCCTCCAGAAAGATCATTTTCTTGGGAGCACTGCTGGATACAGCATGCCAAATGGCCTTCCTATCCCCAGAAAAGCAGAGCTTCCTGCCTCTCTATTTTACCCAGCTGGCTTCCAGAAGTCACCTCACTGTGAGGAAGTTCCTGCAAGCCTTGGGGTACATGGCATCTTGCATCCTTCTAATTCCCCTGGTCAGGCTTCACATGAGAAAACTTCAGTGGTAACTAAAGAATCTTTGGTGTCAGCACTCCCAACCTCTAGAGACCTCTCTCCCTCTGATCCCATATATAAGGGCTGAGTTTCTCTTGTGGGCAGGGGCCTGTGCCCAGAACAATATTCTTTCCTTCACCCTCCACCCAACCGGGCAGACCATTACCACTGATGCCTCAGACATAGTTTGGGGCATTCACCTTCCCTTACACATCAACCAGAAGAAAATGATGACAATACAAAAGGCTCTTGCATCCTTCAAACCCCATCTCAAGCCAGGGGTTCTCTTTATCAAACCAGACAACACCACAGTAATGTGGTACATCAACAAACAGTGAGGGGCCCAATCTTACCCTCTGTGCAGGCTAGCCATGAACGTCTGGCTGACAGCCTCTTCCATGGGACTACACCTGATAGCCCAATACCTACCAGGGATCAACAACATCCTGGCAGACCACTTAAGCAGAAACTTATTGGAGCCCCACAAATGGCAGCTCCACAGAAAAATCTTTTTACAAATCACCCGGGTGTGGGGGACTCCGGAGGTAGATCTCTTTGCTTCGCATCTTAACCATCAGCAGAAAAAATTCTGTACCAGGGAGTATCACCATCTAGCATGGAATGTGGATGCCTTGACCTTCCCCTTGAACACCTTCTTTGTGTACACATTCCCTCAATAAGAAAAAAACAATGGATAAACCACAAATTCAAAAAACAAATTGCTGGAACCTCTGGGGCTGGAAAAAACACAGCAAAATCATGCACATAGTTTCCAAAATTTAATGGTGCTTCCTAGTACCTCGGCTAGGTGCCTTCAAGGGAATAATTCTCTCACCACCCCAAATCATCTTATATAATAGACACAATCAAACAGTCAGTGACATCACCCAGTTAAATACAATTGTTACAAAAACTTAACCCTGCTCATTCCAAGTTACAAAAACATTACATAACATTGTTCATTTTGATTTTAACACACAAACACCGGAATATCACAATGTTCTTAAATAAAGAACATACCTATTAAAAATGTTATACTACATTGCTAATAAATAAATTTAATAACTTTTCAATTTGTACAAATCCTACCCTTAAACCATCTAAGAGATGTAAATATTCAATTCCTGGTTTATACCATTGGGGTGTAAGGTCCCAAAATTAATAATCAATTTTGTTTCCAACTGCAACAGACTAGTCAACAAATTCACCACTCTGTCTACAAAGGGGTTTAGCTAAGATACTAAAAAATAGGCTAACATCAGAGCCCCCATGGGCTGTGTGGAAATGATTTGCCACAGGATTCTCCACCCTACCATGTCTGATATGACCCAGATGTTCCATCACACGATTTTTAGCCATTCTTTTGGTTTGTCCTGTATACCATCTTGTGGGTATGCACCCACAACCTATAATGTATACAATCCCACAAGAACAGCAAGTAAAATAAACTCATGGCTTTATATTTCCTATTATTGATGCTAGCTCCATCCAGATTTTTCGCTGTTCGACATACTTTACACCAACCACATAGTTAACAGCCCATACGATCCCCCCCCCCCAACCAAAATTTTCCTCAGATTTAATAATTCCTTTAAATTCAGAAATCTACTGTATGAAAGTGTCACTTTTTTAGGAAAATAAATTTGCCAAAGCTGGGGCATCACAAACTGTGGGCCAAAATCTGCCAACTATATCCCTCAAGATTTCAGGAAAAGGTGAAAACTTGGAAATAAAGAATAACCTATCCTCCCTGTCCGGTTTAGCTGTACCAGAAAACCCAGCTTCTACTCTACTATGTGTGCTACTAAAATGGGTCTGTGCTATTGCATCAGGTTCCCTGATTCTTCTTTCAGCCCTATCAAGAACAGCTGCAGTGTAACCTCTATTTGAAAGTTTCTGTCTGACCTTCAAGAACTCCTGATCCAAAATGGATTTATTATAAGTATTACTGAAGATACGATTATATTCACCATATGGTAATGAAGCCAAAAAATGGGGAGGGTGCATACTAGCAGCTGCCAAAAAATAATTGACAGCAGTCTTTTTGTTTAAGGGCCTATAAGATATTTCCTGATTTTCTGATATAAAAAATTCCAAATCTAAAAATTTAATCTTCTCCACATCAGTTTTATGTGTAAATTGCAAACCAAAACTGTTACTGTTTAAATTATCCATAAATGTTTGAAAATGTATAATATTGCCCTTACAAATAAAAATCAAATCATCTATAAATCTTTTGTATACAACAACATGGTGTACAAAAAACTCAATATTATAAATAAATTTTCAAAATGATTCATGAAAATAATAGCATATGAGGGGGCATATGAAGCCCCCATCACAGTGCCTTCCTTTTGCAAAAAAATACTGTTTGTCAAATTTAAAACAATTATGGGTGAGTGAGTATTTTAACAACTGTAGCAAAGAAGTAGTGTGTGGACCTTCCCCCATTATTTTTTCAACTGCTTCCGAACCCCAGATATTTCTGATGCTAGTATACAGGGCTTTAACATCTACACTTGCCCAATAAAAATGTGTGTTCCATTTCATTCCCCCCACCAGGTCACAAAAATCGTTATCATTTTTGATATGGGACACTATTCAAGATAAATACACTTTCAAAGAAAATGCCAACATTCTGTAAGAATGACCCCCTTCCTGGGTGGGGGGGTCATTCAAACATTTGTGAATTTTAGGGATGATGAAAAAAATTGCATCTCTGGGGGTTTTGACATATAATCTCTTAATATCCATGGGGGAAAAATCCCAACCTCTCACCCCTTTCAAGAAGTTCTAATAAACCAGCATTAAAATCAGAAATAACATTGCCCATTACCTTAACATTCACTGATGTATCATTCAATAAGTCTTCAGCCATGCTGTCGTACCTAGTTCTGGATAGAATTACCCAATTTCCACCTTTGTCAGCTTGAGTATATATGTACTTGTAGTTGACTTCTCTTAACATATTCAGAGCTCCCCATTCATTTTTACTCAAATTGTAACTTCTACTTCTTTTTTTAATTTAGTCTTTCATACTCAAATTAAATTTGTCTACATCAAACATTTTCAAATTGACAAATGGCTAATGAAGACTTGGAGGGAAAAAAATTACTGCTATAAGGGACATGGGAGTACAAATAGTTTGCCATAACCTGTGGAAAAACCGACCCCTTGGCCCTCAAAAACATTTACTTCTTCCTCTGAAAAAACTTCCATAATGTCATATAACTCGTTTTCATGTAAATATAAAAATAAGAAAAATTTAAAAAGGCTACTATGTAATGCTAATAATAAATATACTAAAAAGGTAGTAAGCTGTAATTTTTTACCATGTGGAAATTGTAGTAGCTGCAGTGTCTTAGCCATTGAAAACATTTTTATTCACCCTAAAACTCATAGGAAATATATATATTTAAGGTAACAGCAAGCTGTACCACTAGAAATCTGATTTATTTAGCAGTATGTAATTCCTGCAATTCATTTTATGTTGGTATGACTAACCACTCCCTAAGAGAATGGGTAAGGGAACATTTATTAGCGATGAAAAATAAAATATAGAGAGAAGTGCATTAGCTAAACATGCAGTTTTATTTGATACATCCCATGATTTTAGTTTTAGAGTAATTGAATGTATAGATTTAGTTCCTAGGTTAGGTGATATAAAAGTTACAGGCAGATCGCCCCCCTGGACTTAATGATAGGGCCTCTATTAAACCCTATCTTAAAGCAAGGTCTTTAAAATAAATTAAATATATTTATGTGGTTGATTTTTATGATATTATTATATTTATGTTTATTCATGTTAAAGTTTTATATTATTATAGATGAAAATAATTCTTACTTGTTTTATGATTAATGGTTTAATTGATCAAGTGTTTTTATTTATAGGAAGTGATGTAAGATGTTCATTTGGTCTGAAGAAGCATCTTGGTTGATGTGAAAGTGCTAACCTTTATTAAACTGTGTTTTCTTACTTCTGTCCTGTTTCTTCGCTACATTTCTAACTTCGATATTTGGACTCTGATTTTGGTGTAGCTGAAGTTTATCCACAGTGGCATCAACTCGGAAAATGCGTTGGGAACAAAATCTGTACCCTTTAAAAATATTGCTTCAATGTCATTATTCAAAGTCAAATCAGACAGATTAATTATTTTCAAATTCGGCTCGCTGTCCTGAGTACATTGTCATAACCCATACCTGCATGAAAAAGTGTTCAAATTAGAAATCGGAAAACAGTCCCCAAAGGAACTTTGGTCAAAGTTAGTTCTTCTTCTTTCTGTTGCCACTGCCACTGTTGTTATTGTGTCCTTGCCACCTCTGTCCACAACCTCTCGGTTGCTGCGATGTAGAAAGCTGCTCCTGTGAACTGCCTCCTGCTAAATTCAACTCTTCAAAGGAGACGTTCTTTTTGCTACTAGATGCCGTTTCAACAGAGGAGGCCGAGGAATCTCGCAAGACTCGAGATTTATTCTCGCTCTGAATGCTATTAGACCTGCCTCTTCTTGGTTTGCGTTGCCAAGAGAAAATTGAATTATATTTATAGTCCTTAATGTCCCATTCAAGTTTACCTTTCTTTCTGTTGACAACAGCTTCCTCAACTTTGCACACATGATCTTGAATCTCTTTAAGCTTGATGTTAAAAAAGGCAACAGGAACAGATTTACACAGCCATTCCTGCAACTGCAAGATCTCATCTTCTACTTTCTCTTGTTGCCTTATATTTCTTTTTATTAGGATTTTCAACCAACCCAACGTGCAAGCCAAGGAAATATATTTCCATTCCTCTAGAAGATCAATTTCATCATCTGAGAAATCGAATGCAAGCAAACGATCAACCGTCAGGCCCCTGAGTGTTAAGTCTAGGCTTACGTATTTCTCTAAAAGCCTGATATCATAAAACAAAGTTACCTCTTTGGTAAGAAGGCGTTCCAATTGAATGAAATCCACCTCATTCAGGTCTGATTCTCCCAGGGACCAGGGATCACCAGAGGCCAACCTTGCATCTCTTTCCTTCCAAAATCAACCAAGAAAGTGGAACTAGACCTGGAACTGTATTCAGCCTATGATCCAGCCATAATAAAGCCAGCTGGTTCAGCTCAAGCCTCAATAAGCAAAAAACAATGGATAAACCACAAATTCAAAAAACAAATTGCTGGAACCACTGAGGCTGAAAAAAACACAGCAAAGTCACACACGTAGTTTGTACAACTTTAAAAGTTATTAAATTTATTTATTAACAATGTAGTATAACATTTATAATAGGTATGTTCTTTATTCAAGAACATTGTGATATTCCGGTGTTTGTGTGCTAAAATCAAAATGAACAATGTTATGTAATGTTTTTGTAACTTGGAATGAGAAGGGTTAAGTTTTTGTAACAATTGTAATTAATTGGGTGATGTCACTGATTGTTTGATTGCGTCTATTATATAAGATGATTTGGGGTGGTGTGAGAATTATTCCCTTGAAGGTGGGTTCCTGTCATGTAGTCAAACTTTTACAAGTTTGAACCTCATATAGTCGAGACCATAAGTTCAAATTTGTAAAGGTTCAAGCGTTTCAGTGGAAATCTCCATAAGTGGAGGTTTCCATTTTGTTCAATGTGGTGCGATCTCAGAGGTGGTATACTTAAGTAGCGGGGGGTGTGGGGAGATGTAGGGGGTGCAGGGGGGCTTGCCCCCCTGCTTAAAACAGTTTATTTTGTTTTCCATTCTGTTTTTTTTTTTTTTTTATGCATAGTTGAAGTTTTGTAACTTCGAACATAATGGTTCGAACATTACGTGTTTGAACTTATAAAGCTTCAACTATGTGATATAGACCCCTTGAAGGTACCTAGCCGAGGTACTAGGAAGCACCATTAAGTTTTGGAAACTACGTGTATGATTTTCCTGTGTTTTTTCCAGCCTCAGTGGTTCCAGCAATTTGTTTTTGAATGTACGCATTCCCTCCTCTGCCTCTTATTCCCAAGATACTGATCAAAGTAAGGGAGGAGAGACCAAAGGCTATCCTCATTGCTCCAGATTGGCCCAGACAACATTGGTACCCCTTACTGCGTAGCCTGAACTTACAGCCTGCCAGACAGTTTCCCCTGATCTCAGACCTCTTAATTCAAGTGGTGGGGGGAATGCTGCACCCAGACATACAGGCTCTCAAACTGTCAGCATGGCTAATACTCTAAAGGCAAACATGGGGCCCCTGTTAAGCAGACAGTTCCTAGACATTATCACAGAGGCCAGAAGGCCCAGCACCAGAACATCTTATGCAGGAAAATGGAAAAGATTCTGCTCCTGGAGCCACACCAGAGGGGGCAATACCTCACAATCTTCCATCCCTCTTATCCTGGACTACCTAGTGGAGCTACTTAATAGTGGCCTGTCCTTCTCCTCTATTAAAATCCACACCTCAGTCATTTCATCTCATTTTGATACAGAACAGCCCCTGTTCTCCCATCCTTTGACTAAACAATTTTTCAGAGAGGATTCTAATATCAGACCTCCCAGAAGGCCATCCACTCCAGCCTGGGACCTGAATTATGTTTTGGAAAAACTAACTTTACCACCCTTTGAATCTGCTGCTTCAGCAGAACTAAGATACCTCCCCTGGAAGACTGCTTTTCTCCTAGCTATCAGCTCAGCCAGAAGGGTTTCAGAACTTCAGGCACTGATGGCTATTGATCCCTTCATCATCTTCCATGCAGACAGGGTCTCCCTGAGGACTAATCCCTCCTTTATGACCAAGGTGGTATCTAATGTAACTCTCAACCAGGCCATATATCAACCCACCTTCTTTCCTAACCCTCACAACAAGGGGGGAAGAATTCTGCACTCACTAGATGTACATAGACAGCTCAGATACTATCTAGACCGTACTAAACCCTTCAGGAAAACAGACCAACTACTTGTCAGCTTTGCCCCAAGGGCAGAGGGGAAGCCCATCTCCAAACAAACCATTTCCAAATGGATATCACACTGTATCCATTTCTGCTACAGATTGCATGGGAACCACCCCCCAAGTCTATTCGAAGCCATTCCACTAGGGCAGCCTCCACTTCCACAGCATTCCTCAGAGGAGTTCCCACCAGGGACATCCTGGAAGCTACCACCTGGACTTCTGTCCATACCTTTACCAAGCATTACCACCTGCCTCTATTTTCTAAGGCTAGGGCAGGGTTTGCCTCTGCAGTTTTGCAGGGCATGCTGACCCATTCCTAGGTCTCTTACTAATCCTACCACCCCTCTCCACAGCTTTGGGAATCCTCCCACAGGTGATGACTGCAACAGTGAAACAGGAAGAACATAGTACAGTTGTGTACACTTACCATAAATGTAAATGTTTGAGTGTATTCACTGTTGCAGTCCTGGTTTCCCACCCTCCTTCCCCCTTATATCTTCTTTCTTTAGGGACACATAAGTTTCTAATGGTGGCTTTTAGCCACCAGGACCACTTTACCATATTTATTTGGGCCTCTGACTGATTAGGGCAAGAAAAACTAATGTAATGATGTCGACTGCCTTCCTTTATAGTACTGATAACCTGACATCAGGCAGCAAATGTCAGCAGCCGACACAGAAAAACATTGACTCTGGTATTCGGGCCGGCCGAGGGTTACCACAGTAGGGATAACCCACAGGTGATGACTGCAACAGTGAATACACTTGAACATCTCCATTTGTGGTAAGTGTACACAACTGTACTTTCTCTGTCAATACCTTCTTCCATTTTCTGTTTGCACAGTCTTAAAACTGTTCTTTTTTCTGTCATCCTCATCCTGCTTCACTACTTATCCCTGTTGACATGACTCAAGGGTGATGATATTATCTCACTCCCTTGCTATATCATAAGGTTATATTTGACGAGTTATTTGTTTGACTTGATTTTTTCCTTGGCTGATACATGTTTATGTAGTGCATTTAGATACACAGTACTAGAAGATGTTTTATATTATATAATTCCTTAGAAGCATAGTTAGTTTACATTACTTCATATTTCTACTAAGTTTCATAACGCCTATTTATTAGGCTGCAAGAAGATATTTGATGTAGTTTGTTTCCATTGTAGAATGTACAATATTTTTTAATGTTCAATAATATTTTGATACATTTTTCTTTCTTGTATTTTGCAATTCTGTCTT
This sequence comes from Protopterus annectens, assembly GCF_019279795.1. Classification (NCBI taxonomy): domain Eukaryota; kingdom Metazoa; phylum Chordata; order Ceratodontiformes; family Protopteridae; genus Protopterus; species Protopterus annectens. The sequence continues at coordinate 1,745,804,678 of NC_056739.1, read as the reverse complement.
CTTGTACTTGCATATTGTATTTCTGTACATTTTTTTCTTCTTGCATTTCACTGGAATTTTTCTCCCTGGGCGTCCACTGAAATGTTTTCCTTTTGTGCCCAGATGGACTTTCCCAGTGAACAAATACAAATGAATAAATAAATAGGCAAATAATTGAGTATAACATTGGCCTGCAGAAGTCCTAAGTAGAGATCATGAATAAAGTGCCATTAGATAATGAGATTACCTATAAATATTTTCAGATCTAGGTGTTTAGGATTTCCCTCCCTCTTCCCCCCTTGGCTGACCTGGTGTGTCTTAGTTTGAACTCTACAGTTCCCTACAAAACGGTGTCTACAGGACTTCAATCAGTTTCTCTCAACATTTAAACAGATTGAACTCTAAAGTTCCCTACAAAACGGTGTCTACAGGACTGCAATCAGTTTCTCTCAACATTTAAACAGAGTAGGTTGCACACACAAAAAGCATTTGTTAAGCTTTCACTTACAGTGCTTTGTAATTAAGCAGGTCACCATATTGGTCAGCCATAGGGCTCTTTGTTTCTACTTGAGTGGTTGCCTCCTTCCCCTGTAACTGCAGTAAATTGACTCTTACATTAAGAGCTGTAATACTTACCTTATAGCTTTAGGACACCTTAGGAAACCTTGTAAACTGCAATAGCCCACATTAAGCCCTTGCTATGCTCGGGCTCTTTTGCTCCCTCCTGCCCCCAATTCCCTACCTCCCCAGTACCTCTAAATTTATAGTACTATAGCCACTCGCCCACTTTCTAGATCCTATCTGCTTTCATCTGGGATAATTCCACCCACCCCCATTCTACTACCTACATTTTAATAGCACCTGTTAGCTTTCATATGGCATTTTCCCATCCCCCCTTCCAGTACCTTTACCTCACCACTCTATCTTCTTGTGTTGCATCTCCAGGTAAAACAGTTCCTTAACTCACTAGCTGAATCACAGATAATGATATACTCCTCTTTACTACCCCTCTTGTTCACACCATACCTCCTTACCTTGTATGAAAACCAGTTTCTCATGGGATTTCAGGTCCCAAAAGCCATACTATCACCCCATCTGTAAATCCTTCCACCTTCAACCATACTTAAGTACCAGATCCTTTCCAACATCTTGTTCAGTCTATCAACATCCCAACCCCAGGCACATTAGCTCGAGATCCAAACACTACCACAAACTAATAAACAAATTCCTGAAGTTCATCACCAAGTATAGACTCAACCTAATACTTGGTGGTGATATTCACCCCAACCCTGGCCCACTCACTTCAGATACACATACCCCCTCTACTTGCAATCTAAGCTACAAACCTACAACTAATAGGCCATCTAACTATCACCTAGTCTGTCCTCTCAATATTAGAAGCATTAATAACAAGGTACATGAACTGCATGCACTTCTGAATGTCCACTCCCCTGAGATTCTCTGTTTATCTGAAACCTAGTTAAAACCTAACACTAAAGACATTGAAGTGTTACCACCTGGGTACAACATACACAGGCTGGATCATGCTTCGAGGAAGGGGGTGGAGTAGCTTTACTCTATAAATCTGAGTTGAATGTCACCCTAGATGTACTACAACCACCTCAGATTAATAACTCAGAGATTCTTGCCACCAAATTGCAACTTAATAAAAATAAATGCATTAATAACATCTGTATGTACATTCCCCCAGGTAACAATATACCTACATTTGAAGATATCCTGCACTGGCTATCATGTCACTAGAATCCAAGAAACCCTACTACTTGGAGACTTTAACATACTCTGGGGCACCTTTTCCTCAGAATCCCCAACCACCCATATTATCCTGCATGCATTTACACAAATCATATCCACCTCTACCAGGATAGGTAAACCCAACCAAAAAGAAAGTATACTTGACTGGGTACTCATAAATAGTCACCCCCAACTGTACACCTCTGGTACCCTCCTTAATGGCCTAAGCAATCACCTTCTCACATATGTAATTAAGCACAAAACCATTAATTCCCAACAACCCTTACTCAGAAAGGTTAGAAACAATAAAAACTTTGACCCTGTCAAATTCCAACAAGAACTAAACTCATGTAATTGGTCTATTCTAAAACACCTCCCCTTAGAGGAAGCAGTAGCATACTTTAACAACAAATTCCTTGAGATCCTTGATTTGCATGCACCTGTTTGTTCAAAGAGAACCAAGGCAAAAACTGCGCCATGGCTTTCTATAGAGTCTAAACTCAAAATTACCCTTAGAAACAAAGCATGGGCTTTATGGTGTTCTTCTAAAGACCCACAAGATCACATTAAATACAGGCAATCCAGGAACAAAACCAAAAAATCAATTTTACAAGACAAAAAACAATACTACTGTAATTAACAGACAGTAAATCAAAATAACCCTCAAAAGTTTTGGGCAGGTTTAAATAATCTACTACATCCTGGACAAACTTCAACCCCAATCCCTGCTGCTACTATTGATAAAACCCCTGAAGATGTTTCTGATAGTTTTAACCAATTCTTTACTGAGACAATTCAAGCCCTAGCTAGCCAACTACCTCCTAGCTCCCTGGTCCTGAAAGTAGCACCCTAGAAACCTACTCACATTCAGCTTCCAAGCAGTCACCACTTCACTTATTCGTACCTTGATCAAAAATTAAAACCCACTACACTTTCTGCTGATCAACTCCCTGCCGAGTACCTACAAAAATCAGCTGATGCTATTGCTTACCCCATCTCAATACTAATCAATCGAACCATAGTAGAAGCTAAAATTCCCACCATCTGGAAAATATCCTATGTAATCCCACTTCACAAAGGAGGCAGCTCTACTGAATTCTCCAATTATAGGCCAATAGCTATATTCTCTCCACTTGCAAAGATTATGGAAAAATGTATTCACAGACAACTCATGCACCACCTAATCCAGAATCGCCTTATGGCAGACACTCAGCATGGCTTCCGTCCTCATCACAGCACTACTTCAGCCCTCCTAGCCTTTACCAACACCATAAACCATAATCGCAACAATAATTATATATCCTTAGCCCTCTTTTCGGATCTTTCCAAGGCATTCAATATGGTTGATCACCAACTTTTAATCCACACCCTGCAAACATTCTGTCTAGATACTGGAGCCCTCCAATGGTTTCAGTCCTACCTAAATGGTCAACAGCAGGCTGCCCTCTGGCAGAACAAACTCTCTAATCTTCTACCTAACACCCTTGGAGTACCACAAGGCTCTATACTAGGGCCCTTGCTGCTCTCCATCTTCATTAACGACCTTTATACTGTCATCCCAAAAGTCAGCTGTATCCAATATGCTGATGACTCTACTCTGATTTGCTCAGCCACATCTCCAGTAGAGTTATGGTCAGCTACCCAGACCACCTTTAATACAATAGAAAACTGGCTTTCTGAACATTGTCTGATCCTAAATCCCAAAAAAACTAAAATGCTGTTATTTTCACCAACACGTAGGTCTACCGCTTTCACCTTTACCATAAAATCAAATGATGGCACAATAATCTCCCCTGACCCATCTACAAAACTATTAGGTGTCATCATAGACAATAATCTAAAATTTGACCTACATGTTAACCAAACTATCAAAACCATCAATAAAAAACTATGGTCACTTTACAGAATAAAAGCCTTCCTAACCCCTCCAGCTAAAATTGCCATAGCTCGCTCTCACCTTCTTTCAACCCTTCTGTATGCATCCCCTCTACTCTCGAATTTAAACAAGACTGTCCTTAACAAACTCTCAATTTGCTACAACCACATTGCCAGGTTTGCCACTGGGCTGCCCTTTAGGACACATCATTGCATCAGTATAAATCAGCTTGAGTGGCTTGAACTACCCAGCCTAATCCAGTATAACCAACTGAATATGGCCTATAAAATCCTCTATAATCCGGACAATACTCCTGCACTTAAAAATATTATCACCCCTATAACAATCCTAGACCGCTTCAATCCTCTAACAAACTACTAATTCAGACTAGCAAAATTAATAACACAGCCGGTGATTCTCTCTTTGCAAACTCTGTACGTAGATCCTGGAACTCTCTTCCAGCTGATATTACCTTACTTTCCACCTTAGGTCAATTTAAAACTAGACTCAAACAACATTTGTCACTTAACTGGCTATGTCAATGTATCAAGCCTGGCTAACTCTCTCTATAATGTGTAAAAATCTGTTAACCAGTTTACTGTGTAATTTAATTTAATCCTGACTTGTGCTCAGGATTAACTGTAACCTGTGGAACTTGTTTAATTTGCTTACTTATGTAATCTCTGTAAATAGTCTGTTTGTAATATGTAATGCTGGTATTATGTAATGCTGTATCTGCTTACCCTTGGAGCGTTTCTCCCCGGGCCTCCGCTGAAAATGGACATGCATCCAGTCGGACTATCCCGGTCAACAGATGTAAAATAAATAAGTAAAATATACATGCTCCCTAACACAGAAACCATGATAGCTGCTGCACTCAGGTATACAGGGAATACTATTACACTAATGGAAACAAGCCTGTGTAACTACACATATATGGATGTGTAGATAGCCATATCTGTTTGTCAAATGTTTCTTTCATCAAAGCAGTGATGCTCTGGCTAGTTTAATGTAATCACTGTTTTGTCTAAATGTGTTTTAATGCATATATGTAGATCACTGAACAGTGGAGATTAGAGTTTTGCTCTTTTTCACACTGTTGTGTGATCTTGGAGTTAGTATATTTAACTTTGCGGGGTTGTGAGTGTGCAGGAGGATTGCCCCCACATAAGCATTGCGCTTTGTTTTTTCATCTATTAAGCTAGCACAGGGCTCTATATCAACATTTTTATGTTTTGTTATTGTGGTGTATTAGGCAAGGATTTTTTCTGTATCCCATTGTTTGCAATCCCCAAGTCAGGGTAGCATGTGTGTGTGTGTGTGTGTGTGTGTGTGTGTGTGTGTGTGTGTGTGTGTGTGTGTGTGTGTGTGTGTGTGTGTGTGTGTGTGTGTGTGTACGTGCGCAGGCACATTCTCACATGTGTGCAAGTGTGATCTGGTCATGTGCACCTGTGTGTGTGATTTGGTCTCAGTGAACAGCGTAGTCGATTTAATGCCACATACCTGGACGTGCACAAGTGTACTGGTGTGCTACACTACTCCACTGACCTGGATGTGCACAAGTGCACTGCTGTTCTATGCTACTCCACTGACCTGGGGTTCCAAAATAAGGACAGGTTTGTGCAACATTAACACAACTGTTGCCAGTAGCCATCCCCTGTATGATGTGTAGTGAACATGTTTGTTTAAAAACTGAAGAGTGCAGGAGACAAAGATTTCTGTACAACCCAAGTAGCAGAGAGGAGCCTTGGTAGGAGGCTTCTTCTGTAAAAACAACCCACCCATCTGGCATTAATTTTTCAATCCTGTGTTTTTACTTTGCTCATATATTACATGTAAAATTTTGCCACATGACATTCAGCCACAATGTTCAGAATGGATGTTTCTATTACTTCCATTTATGGTGCTATAAAATGTGGAGTATAATGAGAACTTTACAACCTAGACTAAAGTGGTATGAAGTGTGGAAAGTGAATGTGGTTCTGTGATTTCAGAATTACAGTAAACAATATGGTTCAGTAGTCAAGAAGTTATGAAAACAGTATTTCTAGTAGGCCGTCCAGATAATAACCACATCCAGCTGCACCACATTTCACACACTGGCAAACCAGATTTGGCAATTCATTTATCTAAATCTTAATTATCAGTACTACAGGATGGTCCCGCAAAAGGCTATATCCCTGTCCATTTTCCTAGTAGCATACATGCATTGTGAACCTAGGCTGCATGGTTATGTTCTATATAGTTATTCAGACTACCTGCCTGGTAGTAACCTATGAGTCTGTGACCCTACAGTCCTTGGGATTAAGTAAAAGTTCTGTGTTGCATAGTGGCAGACTTTGATATGTGTTACAGTTCTGCTGTGACCAGGTCAGTGGAGTAGTGTGACTCAACACTGCACCTATTAGGCCATACTTAGTCCGTACAATCACAGTGTCAAATATTTAGGTTGTGCAAGGCTTGTCCTAACAATCTAAAGGGATTTCACATACAAGTTTCCTTATGCAGCTGATTTGTACTCTGCTGGATTAGCATTGTGGGCTTGTGTGAAGTTATTTCGGCACAGACCCAGCAGATGTGAGAGAGAAACAGGTGATTACAGAAACAGGTGAGAAACCAGCAATCACTTAAGATGAACCATATGCCTACTACTCTTCCAGAGTAAAAAAAAAAAAAAATATGTAGGAGAGGTTATGCATACTGCTAGAAGGTGCAATACAATTGTGTCTTTACTATGGCATGCAATCATGTACCGAACTCTCCAACTTTCGGCCTATCGCCTTACTGTCTCCAATAGCTAAAATAATGGAAAAATGCATACACAGACAACTACTTGACCACCTTCTCCATAACAATTTACTTGCCAACTGCCAGCATGGTTTTAGGCCATTCCATAGCACAACAACTGCCCTGCTATCCTTTTCCTGACTCCATAAACAAAAATCGTAACAATAACACTTTTTCCTCTGCACTATTTATTGACCTTTCAAAAGCATTTGATATGGTGAACCATAACATGCTTATTGACATACTAAAAGCCCAATCACTTGATCCACAAGCATTACAATGGTTTAAATCCTATTTGGAAAACAGACAGCAAGCAGTACTTTAGGATAATAATCTTTCTACATCCCTCCCTGTGAACAATGGAGTACCTCAAGGCTCTATTTTAGGACCGCTTCTCTTTTCATTGTTTATTAATGATCTACATACCAAAATCCCTCAAGCCACCTGCATACAATATGCAGATGACTCTACTTTAATTTGTTCAGCCAAGTCCATAACCTCTCTCCAGTCCCTCACCGAAACAGTATTTAACAGTGTTGAAAATTGGTTCATGCAACACTGCCTCCTTCTGAACCCCCCCCAAAAAAACTAAATTATTGCTCTTTGCTCCTATTCATAAGTCACCTCAACTGCACTTCACAGTAACCTCTAACAGTGGAACTAACATATCCCCTGACACTACAACCCATCTACTGGGAGTAACAATTGATAACAACCTTAACTATTGTTGTTGTGTCTTTCGGCTTTTCCCGGTTATGGGTCGCCACAGCGGAACTCCTTTCCACTAATGATTGGCAGTAGATTTTTTACGTGCCGAGTTGCCGGCCCTGACGCACAACCTTCAATGAAGGTACGCCCATTCACGCATATCTCCACACAGAAGATGCTCTAGCTGAGAATCAAACAGGACAACATCTTACTGTGAGGCGACAACGCTACTGGAGCACCACCACCGCGGTAACAACCTTAACTATGATGACCATATTAATTCTACAATAAAGTCTGTCAACAAAAAACTAGGCACCCTTTACAGAATCAAACCTTTCTTTACCCCTTCAGCCAGAATCACTATTGCCCAGACCCACCTGATCTCTACCCTGTTCTATGCTTTGGCAATATATACCAATCTATCTAAAAACAACCTCACAAAACTTTCCACCAGTTACAATAACATAGCCAGATTTGCCACTGGCACCCCCACTAGAACTCACCACTGTCACAACCTCAAACAACTGGGATGGTTAGAACTGCAGAACCAACCACTTTGTCAACAACTTGTTATCACCCAAAAGATCATTTACCACCCTAATAATACCCCAATCCTCACTAATGTGATTACCCCCTACAAAAATCTTGCAACACTGTGCTCAGCTAATAAGCTTCTAGTTTCCACTATTAAATCCAACAACAAAGCTGGAGACTCACTTTTCACCAACACAGTAGGAAAAAGCTGGAACCAGGTTCCTACTGAACTTTCCGCCCTTGCTTCCACTCTTCTTTATAAAAAGCATCTTAAAGAATATCTTAAAACTCACTGGCTTTGTCCCTGCTCTAACCCTGACTGATATCATTCCCCTTCTTGCTCTCTCTACACTTCTCTACTCCACTGTTCTATGTCGCCTACCTGTAATAATGATTTCCTTTATAGTACTGAAAAAAAAATAAATAAAAAATTCCAATTTAAAACATTTTTTTTGATTGCTCTCTCTCAAATGTTTGCTCACTGTATTTGATCTTAGCTTAAACCTACTAAAGGACTCTGTACAAGTTTATCTGACCCACAATGTAAACAATGTGCTGTAATTCATTTGACTATTACTATATATTGTATTCTTGTCAGATGCTTGGAGCTTTTCTCCCTGGGCCTCTACCGAAAATGGGCATATATCCAGTTAGACTAGCCCGGTCAACAAATGTAAAATAAATAAATAAATAATAAATTAGTGCAGTAAAGTGGAATGGCACACAACAAAGTGTTGGAGATACAGCAGGCCTTCAAGCTGAATGTATAGTAAGAATGAGAAATCGTACTGTCTCTCTCTCTCTCTCCCCCAGCTTGGGTCATGCTGAGTTGTTGTTCATCATAATACTATGGAATACAGCCATGTCCGGAGCAATGTTGTTCTCACGTCCATGACTATGGGGGATTGTATTACACAGAGGAATAATTATCAGCATTCCAGCGTGTGTGCTATAGCTGATTGCATGCCATAGTAAAGACACAATTGTATTGCACCTTCTAGCAGTATGCATAACCCTTCTACTTTGCATATTTTTAATTTTTACTCTGGAAGAGTAGTAGGCATATGGTTCATCTTAAGTGATTGCTGGTTGAGAGAAACCTGTTTGATCACAACCAAATGAACAGAGTTTTGGGGGACTTTTTGGCACAATCAAGCCAAAAGCCCCTCTTCATTGTAACTAAATCTGAGGTTACCAACACTTGGTATAAGTTGTAATTTTAAGAGTTGCAAAGGGTCCATTTGATTGAAGCACAACAATATCGCAATATCAGAGGATCAGTCATGGTCTCTTACATAAACAGTTATTGAGTATATTACATTAGCAGGACTTTTTTGTTTACCATGTCAGAGCCATACCACATACCGACTTCAGACAAATGGTGTTACATTGATATTTTTCAGTGTGGGAGCGGTGTAGCTGTCAGGGTGCTGGGATGCCAAAGATCTTAGCAGAGGCAGACCTGTTGCACACTGTGCAGAAATTTAAAAAATCTACCTTTACCCTTGTCTGCTGCTCCCTTACTGCTATACTGACAACTTATGTTGTTAAATAGGCTGAACAAGTTCCCTGAAATGGCACTAAAGTGTTTTTCTGACAACTTCTGTCGTTAAATAGGCTGAACAAGTTCCCTGAAATGGCACTAAAGTGTTTTTTGTAAGATAATATCTGAGCTAAACATAGCTGATTTAATATGTTTCTGGTTTACTAAGCCCCAAACCACGTGGCTGGTTATTTTAGAAAAACTGAATTGCATTTTACAGTTTATCTTTTTCTTGTGCATTTTTTATTTTGTCCATGTTTATTATTGGCTTTTTGGTGAGATTTCGTATGTATTTGGACAGTATTGAAACAAAGTGTCTTTTTTTCTTCTGTAAGGAAGGGCTAGAGGTTTTACAGCATGCCACTGATTTTTGTAAGGTACTGCGCTATAGTCCGAGCATCTGCAGCAAAATCTGAAGCCATCTTCTCAGATTCCATATTAACATTAAAAACACTTTTTAAATGTTCATTTGTTAACCAGTAAGCCACTAGGAACAAGACTATCTGCTTCAATTATTTTTGTCAGAATTTCATAGTTTTTGAGTGCTGACTATGGGAATCAAACCCAGGACTGCATAGTATAGCTCAATGGTAGCTCAGAGACATAGCCAAACATTTGTTAAATAGCCACTGGCTCATCAAGGAAACTGCTGTTAAACCAGCACACTATATGCAAGTGTAGTTCTTAATTTTAGTAATAGGTTTATAAATATGATTTAGTTAGAGGTGCAGCCACAAAACAGTCTGCTTCATAAAGGCCGGAGATTTGAATCTGTCATCATTTGTATTTTCTGAATTGACAAGAATGAAGGTAAACATATGCTTCAGAACCTAAATTGTGTATAGTGATATTTTCAGCACTGTCGCCCTGCTGGCTCATAGCCTAAGGTATGTGTATATTGTCGCCTGGCAGCATTCATGCAGGAATTGTCATGTATGGGTCCTTCTCAAATTTTTCTCCAAGACTAAGGCTACATGTGCTTCCACAGTATTAACAGAACACTGTCCTTAGCTCAGGAGCTTTAAATCAAATGTCAAGGTGCAGTTGCAGAGCTGCCTTATTTGTTCTTTCCCTTTAACTACGTATGTACTGTGTAAGCTATAAGCAGCATTTGCTCATTACTGTTGTTATTTTCACTTCAGATAGGTCTTACTACAGTCGTAGTTGTTATTCATTCATTCATTCATTACTGATATTACCGACATTGGGGTCATCATATAAAAAACATTGTATTTAAACAGTTACGTTTTCAAAGACGTAAGTATATCACTGTAACCAGTTTGTATTTACTGATTTGACCATATGAGCCAACTTGCATTATCACATCACCTGCTTATTCTAAAGTTATTTTGGTGCCCTAAAGCTTTAACGAGTTCTTGTCTTAGTGGAAGTAGCCCAATTAAGTTAAAGTAGCCATGGGTTCAAGTCCTACTCTCTACTTGCAAGTTGTGTGATTGAATAAAGTCATTTAAGTGGCGAGTGCTCCATACGCTGGTGCTGTAAAGAGGGGCATGCATCTAGTGAGCTTACCTGTTTAACAGGTGGCTACTGTGTAAAGTCAGCTAGCCTGACAGAGTGGCTTGTTTTAATAGAAACAATTGTAACAAAGCCCTGTTTGTAATGCTGCGGCTCATTTACTAATTTGCTGGACTCCACTAGTAGCTTTATTTAAATCCCTGAACTGTTTGAGTAATTTAAGTAATGTCGCTAAAAGATGCAGGTAAGACCAGTCGATCTGGTTTCTTATAAATGAGCAGCACGTACTTGCTCGTCTTTGTCGTAATCTGTTTCCACTTACTGATGTTCTTGCTGAACATGATTTTTTTATGTTCAAAATTAAAACAGCAGCACAAAAGGAGTTTCTCTCCTTTCGTAAGTTCATCCTGCAGTAGCACATAGATCACAGTGATCTTCTAAAGTGTTTAGTTTGTGCCACTTTACGTAAACCATGTCTTTCGATAATAAAGGACTGCGTAATCAAATGAAATGGTTGGAGAGAGAGAGAGAGAGAAGCAAGGAAAAAGATTGTATGAATTCTGCTTTCTTCAGATATTTATTTATTTGTTTTTATTTTATAAGTGGTTTCATGCACAGGAACATTGATTATGAATTATCCAGAACTGATCCGGGCTGAATAATATTTAGCACAGCCATTAGTATTAATAATATAACCCTCTCTCAAGTTAAAGTGCAGTTAAAGGCAGGTGAAGGGCTAGCAGTTAAAATGCTAGACTGGCGTCCTAGCTGTTATATGACTTCTAACAGTGTCTCAGCTCTCCATAGTAAATCTTCACTTCTCTTGTACTGAGGTATCCATAACAAGAGGGCAGAAAGAAGAAAAGTGAATGAGCGCAGGTGAAACTTGAAAAGGAGACTCTGAATGAGGTGATGCTTTTGTTTGTGTTTGTTTGACTCGGAAATTATTAAATTGGGCAGGACCCATATTCAGCAGAGGCCAAGGAAAAAAACACTAGCTTATATTATAAGAAAGTGATATATGTTGAGAATAAGTTAGATGAATAATAGATAATACAGATATTGCAAATATGATGGATAAATCTGAAAGAAAGTAGTTTACAAATGTAGTACCTAGCAAATAAGATAATAGTTTAATACATATAATGAAGCAATTTGATTGACTTGGTTTTAGTAATGTAAAATGTGGCTGCATTCCAGAGAATTGTTGGAAAGTATAAAAAATAAATAAATAAATAAGGTGAAGGTAAAAAGGCTTTAGTAGAACTAGCTTCTTGATTTCACAAACATTTCAAATGGTTGGAAAGTAGCCTGCTAAAGGAAGAACTGGAGGGTGATGTAGAGCTCAGCCATGAAGGCATAGCCGGCCTTAGGCATAGGCCAACTAGGCGGCTGCCTAGGGTGCTGCACTAGCAGGGGTGCTTTTCCAGTATTTATTTAATGTAGGTAGACCAGGATGGGAGCACTGGGTGGTGTGGTGAGGGGCGCCATGGAGCCCTTTTGCCTAGGTCACCAGTTGACCTAAGGCCACTATGATGAAGGAAATAGAAGTAAGGATAGACGGTGGGGTGAGTAGACTGGCAATTAATGAAGCTAGAATGCTGTTAGGAATAGAAACTGTCCAGGGAACTAAGTTTTATTTATTTTTATTTAACTAGTCTGCTGCAGATGTAGGACCACACAAAGTCTTTTCCAGCTTTTGGAGCCAAATGGTCATAAAGTGAGAAGTATCTGATATCCAGTTTAAACAGTGGCTGGACAGACAAACAGTGATAGAGAACAGTTTTTTTTTTCCTTGTGGTAGGCTTCTCCTCTTTCACACCTCAGGTGCATGAGGATCTCCCCCTTAATTATAATTGTATGCAGATTGCATTGTACTTTTAAGAAAGGAATTGAGTGACTTCAGAGAATTATTAGATTGCATGGTCCATCTTGATGGTCCATTCTGAACAGTCCAGCTCCTGTCAAAAATGATCTACGCACATGAACAGAAAAGAGAAAATACAAGTTTTCATAATATCTTGATTTTCTAGGCATTCAGAACAATGGTTAGTGTTTACAATGTTATGAAATAACTGAACAGAAAATAGAAAAAGAAAAAAAAACTATTTTCATTATGTCTTGATTTTCTGGACAGTGCTAATACTTTTGCATCAGTTTAAGTATTTAACATTTTGTATTTTTGTTGGGACCATTATTTTGGATGGCTAAGTAAATAAGGGCTAAAACTTTGTAAACAATGTGAGACATAGCCAGCAACCAGTGAATGCTCCAAATGACTGCTGTGATGTTACGGTAACGTGATGTCTCAGCTGATGACCAGGAAGTCGATTTCTTCTTGAGCAGCATGTGGTCGAGTTCTTAGTCTAGAAGCCCAAGGTAACAACAGTTACATTAGGCATAATGAGAGTAATGAAACCAGGGCACACACAACCAATGCTAAGTCCTTTGCTGGTGACAGCGGAGTAATTCTGGAAATGTCCCTAAGAAGAAAGCAAACAGACATAAAGGAAAACTCCACCCTAAAACTAAAAAAATCTGTTTTTCACTCTGTTTTTGTTTCCTGATCTACATTCTGTAAAAGGACTGCTTCTTTTCTGTCTCTAATCACCCTCATTTATGTTTGTCTCAGACCTTGTTTTACACTATACTTAGAAGTTATCCAGCTACAGCCAGAAAAGTAACTAAATTGCAGGCCTTTGTTCAGGGTTTTCTTTTGCAGTCTAAGATTAATTGATTCTGCAAGGGTGTCTCAGTGCAGTGACAGTTTTAACACCTCTGCAGTGGTGTAGGGGGAGGGGACTCTCAATTCGTCTTGAACTACAAAAGAAAACACTGAAGCAGTCCTTTAACAGAAGGTAAAGCAAACAACAGTGGCCCTCCCAAGTCACATTATATGTCAATGGCATGGGAATTCAAAGTTACTTCCTTATGTCTAGCATGAGTCATACAAAGTATTATGGGAAAGATGAAAGACTGAGGGAGAACAAGATCACATTCATACAGCAAGCCCCATTGGTGGCCATGTTGTGGAAAACAGGCTAAAATTACAAATAAAGCACTGAGAGTAATTCTGATGTGTTAAAATAGATCAAGAAACAAAGATGTAGTAAAACAAAGATTTTTTATTCTAGGGTTGTATTTTCCTTTAAAACAGCTGACACTTGGTCTTTAAATGTCAGTTTGTTGCCAAGAATAACCTCAAACCTGTGTACCTTTTTGCACAAATTCCAGCTTGTCACCCCTGATATGATGCAAGGGTTTAAAGTTTGAAGTTCTGATTAATTGAGAACATGAGTAGCCACAGTGATCATTTTTGCAGCACTAAGCTTTGAGCTGATTATTGACTGTCCCAGTGGTGGATGCAGTTCAGATTATCAGTAAAGATGTCTAAAGCCAATTCTGCATCCTTAGAAAAGAAATGGAAAGGTATATCTTTATGAATTCAGCATAGCAATAGCAATGCTGTCTCTACCTTGTCATGAGGGGCAGCAAATGCATAGTGAAAAGAACAGGGCTCAAAATTGAACCCTGGAGTGCACCACACTCCAGAGGGAAAAAGTGAGGAGGAAATTATGCCAGAAAGGACCCTCTGTGAATGTTTAGAAAGATGGGAGGAAAACCACTCTAGGACATTTCTTCTGATGCCAAAGTTTTTGGCTAAACATTCCAAAAGATATGTCAAAAGCCACTGTGTGATCAAGGATGACCATAACTGTTACTCATTTGCCATGAGTAGATCACTAAAGATTCTAGTAATGAGTCTGTCATTACTGTGAGGGCCTGAAAACCAGACAGGAAAGGATCAAAGAGTTCAAGATCATTAAAAAACGAATCAAGTTGCATATTGACCAACTTTTTCAGAACTATGACAATGAGATGAAAGTGAGTGATAGGGTGAAAAAGGTCATCAAAAACTCCACAGAGCATTTCTTCAGAATCAGGTTAACTAAGACTTTCTTGAGATGGGATAAAAGGGCAACTGACTCCAAAGAGGATAGGATAATCCTTTATGGAAGAAGATGACCATGGTCCCCCAGACAAGACATAAGGAACATAAAATGAACCTGGTAGGGCAAGGGTCCACAATACTGGTTACCTGATGCATGCCAAAGTGTAAGGAGACACATTCAAAGGAATCAGGTAAGTCAGACTCAGACCACAGCTGGTCAGTATCACCAGTATCATCCTTTGTGGGAGCACCATGCATGCAAAACTAATCTTTATGGAGGCAAACTTGGCTACATATAGTCAAGTAGCAAGCTTGCTAAAAGTGCCCTCTGGGTGTCAAGATAGCCTAGACTGCTCAGCCTGTCAACCACCCAAAAGAGCATTGTTGGTGATTTGGTCACAATAAAAATCTCCATGGACAAAAAGGCTGTCTTCTTATTGGTGTTTTCTAGTTGGCACTAAATGTAATGTTCATACAGTGTAATTTTGTCCACCAGTGGACAGTAATGGTGAAATCTGTGCTGTATCCTTTTTTTGGACCTAAGACAGTATGTGGTCATATTAAGGTTAATGTGCTACAATATGGACTGGTTGAACATAGCATGGGGTAATAAGCTAGAGAAAAGCAGTCAAAACTACTTATAAGCAGAAATTAACTCTTCTGGATCATCCCCACTGATCCCCACAAGAAAGTGATTTCATGCAGGATAGAGTTCCTCAGAGGTGGCATTCCTGCAATGCTCCACATCAGGATAAAGGGGAGCCACCCAGGGTGGGAAGTTCAGCCTCAAAATGTATGTAGCTGTGGTCATACCAGGAGACAGTTTCCATTACCACACCAATAGATAACAGACTTAGCTGTAAAAACAAGTCCAGGGTATGTCCATGATGATAAGTGGTATCCACCTGATCAAACCCAAATGTCTGCATAGTGTAATAAAATCATTTAACAACAGCCATTGTTTCCATATCAACCTAATTAGTTAAGTTACCCAAAATTAACTGCCTTGGTCTAGTCAAAACTGAGGCAACAAGGAACTTCATGAGCTCCTGAAAAATGTCTTCATATAAGTAGGCTGACAGGAGGTATGGAGGTACTCACAATTTGCTCATGAACCCATAATATACTTGAAGGAGTTGGATTCCTGTGTTAAATACAGTTTGAGAGCGGGAAAGCACTGAAACTTCACATCGGAGCCTGCCATAACCTGGATCTTGAATAGCAGAGGATAGCCACTAAGGTTGGATCAGTGTTGCCAACAAGCCAGAACTTCTGACCCAGCCTTAGTTTGATCAGATAGATATCTCTTCCACAAGTTACAGTCCTGCAGCTGAATTGAAATGCCTCCAGGTGCAGACCAAGGGAGAACATGTCCCATCTCTTTATGCTGGGATAAAATCAGGAACCATTTCTTCATTCCACAG
Organism: Protopterus annectens; assembly: GCF_019279795.1. Classification (NCBI taxonomy): domain Eukaryota; kingdom Metazoa; phylum Chordata; order Ceratodontiformes; family Protopteridae; genus Protopterus; species Protopterus annectens. The sequence continues at coordinate 1,745,788,644 of NC_056739.1, read as the reverse complement.
AATCGCTGGACTTGGAGTAGCCAACACTTGTCCACATGACAAAACAGAGATGCCTGAACTGTGAATCTTTCCCTCCACTTGGGAGATCCCCAGCCTAAGCAGACATGTTCACCACTGCTGTGTTTTTAAGGATGCAGTGTCTCCAGCAGACTATAAAAACAGATCTGCAGAGATGTACACATCCGAAGACAGGTCCCTGTTTTAAGACGTAGAAAATCACTGGGTATTAGAAACTGAATAAGAACTAGCACACATAATAGCAGGATATGCAAATAAAACCAGAGTAAAATGATTACAGCAGTATAAAAAGAGTGAAACATTTGTTCTTTCTCTGATGACCTGATTAACCAGTTTTCAAGGATGTGTGAGAGCAGGAACCTATCTTAACATTGACTAGGAGTAAAGCAGAGGAAATAATCCCGAACATGGTGCCAACCCCTCGTAGGATATTCATATGTACTCAGTATCACTTAGGATATTCAACTATGGGCTTATTTTTTATGTGGGGAAATACCCCGAGTACCCAGAGAAAATCCGTGTAAACGTGGGAGGACATGCAGACTCATCTATGCCATGCCTGGAGTGAGTCAAATGTTTGAGAATAAAGTGCAGCTGTAAAGTTCATAATAAATAAATCAATGAAATGTGTAATTTAAAGTTAAATGTAGAGTCTTTGAGAAGTCAAATGCACACATGAGGTTAAAACTAATGCAAGTTCATCACACCTGGTGGATGAGGAGCAAGAGGTCCTAGAAGCAGCTTATGGTCAGCTGTAGGCCCGTACCTTTTAGCAGAAGTAGTCTATACAGAGTCAAAAGTTAATGGAGTGGGTGCAAAGGTCCAAAATTAGGGACAGATTTTAAATGTTCCTCTTATAAACTTGGAAAGTTATTAGAATAACCGTTTGTGCATTAGCATGCATTTTTTGAAGGGTATGGCATTTGAACTGAAATATCTGTCCTTATTTAGTGAATTCAATCATCAGTGATTTTTCAGAAAAATACAATTTTTTGACAAGCAGACCAACAATATAAGGCAAAAATTTGGACTTTCTGAAAAAATCTAGGCAGTTGAGAGGTGTGACTGTGGCTACCATATGGACCAAATTATGATGAACACAGTGTGTGGTAACGCGATCCAGTCAAATAAAGGCAAAATGTAATCTATCCAGACATAATAAAAACACATGCTATAAGATAGTAGGTCCTCAGAATGCATAAAAGAACTGAAGTAAACTCTGATTAAAACTAACAAGGCAAAGAAAATGCAGCCGATAAAAAAGTAATGAAAACACAGCTGTAAACACTGCATAATTCAGGGGAAAATCACCCAAAAAATTGGTATGAACAAGCCAGGTGAAACAGACTTATGGTGTAAAAAGAGCAAGCAGACTTGTGGAAGAAATCATGAATCGGCAATTGGGAAGAATAGCAGGTGAAAGGTCAGCTAGCACTAGTCCAATAATCGGCCAATGCAAGTGAGAAAGCAGTACTATTCAAAATGAAGAAATGATGTATAGTGTAAAATGGAGTAGATTTTTAATCAAGGTCCAGCAGAGGTACAGGTAGGAGCAAATTGTAAAGCAGCAAAGAGAGCTTATTTGGAAAATTAAGTAAGGCAGTATGGATGTCCAAGAGACCCAGTGTTAAGACACGGTAGAAAATGTCGGAGGAGGAGTCTATGTAGGAATGCTAATGTCGGTGAGGACGGGAGGACAAGCAAATTATATTCAAACAGCAACGAGGAAACATCAGTTAAGCCTAAACTAAAATAAACCATAGCAGGCCATCTGTTTGGGAGCTCAGTGATGACGGGAGGACAAGCAAATTATATTCAAACAGCAACGAGGAAACATCAGTTAAGCCTAAACTAAAATAAACCATAGCAGGCCATCTGTTTGGGAGCTCATAATAATTTCAAGATAGAGAAGATATAGACATAAACTGCTGTAGGAAAGCTTCAATATTCATGAACACAGATGAATGCTTGAACAAAGTAGGTGTGGAACAAGTAGTTATGCAATGCTATGAAGCCAAGCAGCCAGATAGTAATAGAGTAAAGTATAGAGCCAGTTGCTTCCATCTTACATTTGCACACTCAGTCAACTGTATGCATGAAATTAGTTTCACACATTCTGTGTTTTTTATGCTCCTTTTGCCTCCCAGCTGCTCGCAGTACCTCTCCTCATCCAGCAGGTATGACAAGCCCACATAAGCCTTCCCAGATCTAATTCTGTCTTATGTCTGTGGCTTGTGATGAGATTGGTGTAGTTGGGACAGCATCATACTATTGATGGATAATGTTTTCTCCTAATTCCCCATTAGTTGCAGGCTCTCATCCCACCAGCAAGGATTAGCATGCAGTGGGGTCTACAGCAGCTCTTCCACGCCACCATGTGTGTCTCAGCCTGAGCCTTGCCCTCTGCAGTGAAACACTTCCCATATGCTCCCAGCTTCCTTTAGAGATCAATCATGATGGTGCATCCAATCTGCTAATTGAACCTATGTTGTCTGGGATGTAGACAAGGCTATGTCCCTCTGTGTCATCAGTGCAAGCTAATTTTGTTTATTCTTTTCAATGTTTATTTTTGCATTCCTCAGTGCTTCTGCCTTTATCTTTGCCATCTACTGCTAGTACCGTTTAAGTTTTTATGCTGCCACTTACATATGGGGATGTACAGATACTGGATTTTGGGGTGTAGATGCCATCATATTCAGCTGAAAATACCTGCGATCTTTCTGGCTCTTTTCTTTCCCCAGCACACCATACTTTTAGTAAACCATGTCTGTTATATGTGCACATCACTGCAGATGCAGGGCAATTGAAGTATGGGGTGCTCCCTCTTAGCCGCCATCTGAAGTGAAGACACAGTACTAGTAAACACACACAAACACACACACACACATGTGGAAGATTAGAATGAAGGCCAGTAGCCAGCTGGTCTATTGATTGAACTGGGATCACCACCATTGCAGTCAGGACTTCAACCTTGCTACCAGCAGATCTGGTCTTGCTGCAGATATTTGTAATACTAACCACAGTACTGACCTAGTGGGTGTTATTTTGTGCTCTGCACAAGTGTAATCAACAGTGCAGAAAAGTTTAGGGAGCTCAGAAATGGAGCATTCTTTTGGACGGATTTTTTTTAGAAGGAGGCGTCCAAGAATGTTGCTTTAAAGCAAGTTATCATATAACATGTGCATTGCAGTTTAAAAGTAAATGCAGCAAGTATGTGGAATAATTGCTTTTGTAAATTATAGCAATTTCATAAAAATCAGGCCAGGGAAGGAAAGGAAAAGGCAGTATAACAGATGTCTCTCAAATATTCATTGCAGTTAACAAAACATATATTATGGTGGCTTCATACTATATGTATTTGCTAGATGAACCCAGGAGTGCTCTGGTATAAGAGACTTTACTAAAATGTAATCAGGTCTTGTTTGATATGGACAGCAGGATGGGTGGTACAAGCCAGATGGTTGTCCAGATGCTGTAGAAATTATAGATAATTGAGGTCTGCTGCACTCTTGCTGTGGTAAACCCAAGAGTGGTGTGATGTTGCACTGGCATATTTGGTGCAGATCTTTACTAAAATTTGATCAAATTTAGCTTGATATCGGCAGCAGAGTAGGCTGCATGAGCCAGGAGAGTGTTGCTGTACACCTTATACCCTGGGTATGTCTGCTGCACTTTTGCTGTGCTTTGCGACAAAGAGTTCGGTTGTTTCTGTCTGAGGTACTGAGAAGCTGTCAGTGCAACAGAGGCAAGCAAATACAAATACTAAAGCTTTTGCTGTACTGCTAAGAACTATGGCTGTGGAAGAAGCAATGCCTCAGTGTACATCATTCATCCAGTGGGCTTTGGAACGATTTCCTTTCAGTGCATAAAGTACTTTATTGGGATTGACAAGTGGGTAGTCCAAGGAAGACTGCACCATGTCTTATGTACAGTGGTAGTCCTATTAAAGCACTCATTCCATCATTCCTCTAATTACACTGCATCACATATTACATAAGATAAATATATGATTGTTCCTTGTTCTCTTTCTGCATGTCCCCATGTACTAGCAGTCCCTACTAGAAACTATTCATGGTTGTGCTTACCTATAGTTTTCTTCTTAATTCCATTGTTGACTGTGTCAAGACCTACCTTCTTGGGGTGCCTAATGTATGACTTTGTTATATATAGTCCTTTGACATCAGGGATGTGTGCTTTAGAGTAATTTGTGTTTTACCATGGACAGATGTAACTGTAGTTCATCTTCAGGAATATGTTAAGAATTTATACTGGCTATAGCTCAATTAGCCGACAAAGTTTTTCCCAATTATGTTTGTGAAATACAGGTGCAAAGTGATGTCATTTCCAGTCCATATGTACTTTTTTCCAGATCTGTAAGGTGTCCAGTGGAACCTGTTGAAATGTTTACAGTGTCAGTGGCTTAGCACCTTATGCAGTCACCTTGAATGCTGATAAGATCAGCAGGCTGCAGGTTCTATCCCCATACCAACTGCTTGGATTTCTGTTTGAGTACTGACACTGCAGTGTATCATGAGGTTACTGCTGAACTCCTGAGGTGTTGTCCTTTGAAAGAGGCATTAAACTGAGATGTCATCTCTCTGACTTGAGAGTAGCTCATGTAGATGTTAAGGATCATACGGTACTTACGGTAAGACTAGGGAAACATCTTAGTCAGTTTTCCCCCCAGTCTGCATAAATATCACCCTGGATCTCCCTTGAAAACAAGCTATATAAGCTTAGTGGAACTAGCTGGTATGGGCTTAATAAGACCAAGCTGTTCAACATATAGCAAACAACTAAACAAACGCTATTCCTTTACTGAAGGCAAGCCTAATTGGTGCATCATTGGTCTCCTCTGTAAGATAGGTAGTGAATTCAGTCCCTTAAATCCCCTTCATAGTAAAGCAGAACTTTTCCCTGGATGATTAATTCTCCCTCTACTGACCTGGATCTGACACAACTTAACTGTCTGTTGTCAGAACCATAAATCCAACTGCTATGCTTGCTGGCCTGTAACATAACGTTTCAGAGATGATTTCATGGAGGTATCCCTTTTTTGTCTGTATGTCAATGTAGTGTTTGCTCACCATTGTACAAATATACCCAAGTGTACTGAAGTGTTGATTTAGCAGAAGATGAGATGACATGAGGAGAAACAAAACCTTACTGAGAACTGTTTGTGTGCATAATCGAAATGCGGGATGTTGGGGCTGAAGACCAGATAAAGTAACTGTGCAAATGCATATATTGCTGGAGTTGGATTTTATGGGCAGCAGGTAGTTATACATGGTTAAGAAGTTGCAGCTGCAGCAGTGTACTTTATTGGACTTAGTTGGATAAACAGGTGCTTAGTCAAGGAGAATAAGCCAGCCTTGAGAGACTGAGCCTTATTTGTCAGATCTGATTGGAACAGTGCTGAGCAGAGTCATATGATATGAGTAGGAGATACTGTTTTCCCACTGTACCTCCATATGCAGGCTGCCATAGGTTTCATTGAAGAAGAAATGAAAGAAGAGGAGGATGGGTAATCAAAATCAAATCTATGCTGATGAAGAGCAGATTTCATGAGGTAGATGAATTGAGTCCTAAGTACAGCCTAGAAGATATGGATTTCAATAATAGATCTGGTCACTAGAGGAGCAGGCTGAAGTGTTAGGAATGAGTAGCTTATTGCCTGATGTTCCATCCTGGGAGAGAGTGGTTTGCCTGCCATCTGCCATACTGCAGCTTACTGTAGAGGCTAGGGGCTCTAACTCAAGCATACAAAGTGAAGGAAAGTACAAGCAGATGACCTACAATTGACTTTGTGCATGTGGTAGTACAGGCACTCAAACAACATTAATATCAAGGCATGACAAGCCCAAGAGGTAGGGATTTAAGAGGAATAAGGAGAAAGGCCTCCCCTGCTATCAAGATGACACTGTAATCAGGCACCCTCTTCTCTTCCTCACCTTGCCATAGAGATTGAGAAAGAGCACTGTGATAATGTAGATGATGAATAGTGTGTGTGTGTGTGTGTGTGTGTGTGTGTGTGTGTGTGTGTGTGTGTGTGTGTGTGTGTGTGTGTGTGTGTGTGTGTGTGGTGGGGGGTATACTAGAAGTAGATGTGGAAAAAAAAAGCTGTACTGATGGAAGCTGAGTCTTTTGTAGCATAATCATTTAGTACCTTAGTTTTGTGACAGTAAGATGAGAAACCAACTGTTTATACAAAGTTTTCTTTGTTCCTTCAAAATTTAGGCTTGTCCTTATTAAGTTCATTAGAGTAATTATTTAATGCAACAGAGTTGTCTGGGTCATCTCTGCGGAACTGAGGTACACATGTAGAATTTTGTCAGGAAAGGACTGGGCATGGTGAGATCTGCTGAGTACGCAGTATCAGCAGTAGCAACTATTAATTACAGGTGCTGCGGTAAGATGTCGTATTTTTGGGTCAGCCACGTCAAACTTTATTAGACTGCCCTCCTTAGGACTTTAAGCATAAAAGAAAGACTTTTGAGCTACAGTGTAGTATTCTTGTGTTCTAGCAAAATACCCCATGTAAGGTTCAAATAACTACTTTCTGTTTGTTAAGTATAAAAGAAAGAGAGTGAGAGAGAAAGAGAGAAAGCTCTGGTAAGGTCAAATGCTCATTTGAAAGTCACTGTGAGTTATGGGTAAACTGTGTTGTAGTGTTATTTGATGGGCCTATAAGACAGAATATAGTGTTTAAACTACACAGCATTGTTAAACGCGTTGAATAACTCAGAGCAAAAAGTCAACATACAGCTAAAGTTGTTCCAGATTAGATGCAAATGTGGGCACATGGTCATCAGCCTCCATATCAAAGCTGTCAAAAAATACTCTGTCCATTGTGTTCTGTCATCTAGTCAGTAAACTCAGCCTTTTGCCCTTTGCTGCCATCTGGCCAGGTTTGTTTAGCACATCTCATTTCTCGTTTGGAAAAACACTTTATTCTGAAAAGTCAGGGAATATTGCATTTTGGTTTTAAAATGTTACACCAATTTCCTTATTACTAAAATGATTGTACTGTTCTATCCTGTCACTTTCAAAAGTCCTGAAGTGCTGTAATTCAAGAAATTCATCCTTTAGGAATTTTTGACAGTGTTATTCAGTTACAAAGATCCCATACCAGAATTGTGTGTGAGTGAAACACCCCCCTCTCTCTCCTTATCTCTGTCTCTCTGCTCTGTCTGTGGGTGCTGGGGAATTTTTTGTATGACCTCATGAAAAACCATTGTTGCATTTACCCTTTCAGTGCCTGTTGAGATCATTGTACATAGACTCAGTGCAGGGCTGCTGTTCACTCTTGCAAAAGGCATAACCGCTGCTAGGCATGACACTAGTATGGTGACCTGGCTTCCATGCAACTCTCATCTATGGTGAATCTCCAGTACCCCCTCTCCAGGAAAACTGAGCAAATTAAAGTATCACCACTCCTTCCACAGCATGATCAGTCATACAGAATCCAGGCCATTAATCAAACATGGGTCACTTGTGGCACAGATGGATCCCTTGCCCCTGTGCCAGTTGGCTAGCCCAGATCAGGACAGGCTTTACTGTGCATCTGTTTTTTGTTGCTTATGCCCATACTGTGCAGAGATATAATACAGCATATAGTTTGCTTCTTTTGTGCTTCCTCTTGCTTGATTAAGTTGCATGACCTTGATAAGAGATGGCAGCAGGACTAAAACACTTCACATCACATGCTTGTTCAAAGAGGAAATAACAGCAGTGTTGGATTTTTACTGCTGTTACTGGTTCCCTGTTGAGGTACACAAGCTGAATATTTATGTGAAGCACACTTATTTTATAGGTGTGAAACTATGAGTTATTAATTGCGTGCAGAGTGATGGATTGGTGCTTATCAGTGCAAAATATAGAGGTGTTTAATGTCAAGTCTTTGTGTGTGTAACAGTGCAAAGCACCGAGTTGCTTATAGCTGTAAAACTATAAATTGCAGAGTTTGTGTAAATATTGTAGTTGTATATGTCTAGTACAGGTATGTGTTCTGAGGAACTGCAGTAGCTGGTGTATTATATATACTTCCTTTAAATTTGTAGTAATATGCTGTTGCTGTGGTGTAAGATGTTGCATTAACTTTACAAACAATGAAATTTAAATGTAAACACCTTCTTGCATTCTTATTAATCACTTTTTGAAAGATCATGGTGAGTGAAAGCTCACAGAGCATTTCTGTGTGTTTTGTGCCCTGGAGAGGTGAAGTAAAAGATCACATACATTTTTTACATGAAAATCATATGACATTTTCCTTTCTGTTAGTCATGCTTACTGCCTGGTCTTTTTTTGGCTGAGAACAGTTTGGTATGCTGTACTCTCTGCCTTCTAGTTCTTCAGGAGACAACAGTACTGCCTATATATGTTGGGCTAATCCAGCTTTTGAGAGACTGGAATTCTCACTGTGCTATCATAATGCACATAAATGTGCACGCTTTTAACAAAGACAGGTTACTATACAGTGTAAATCCTCACTGTCCCTTTCCTCATTATATATTATGATTTATGACTTATTTAAACTTCCTGTTATGCAACCTTGTATTATACTTTGCTTTGTGTATCTCTCCATTTTTCATTTCTTTTTAAATATTTTAATACATTTGCACGTTTCTTTTTCCTCATTTACCTGAATTCTGATGTTTATTTGGGAATCTTTTCCCTCCACCGTTTTTCTGGTCTGCTTTCCCCAGAGTCTCCTACGTAGGACATAATGTGATGGATATAAGGTGTGCAATTTTTAGTTGTAACAGTCTATAAACAACCATTATTTCTTTGTGCATCTTTGTAGTTTGTTAAATATCGATTGCTCTGTTACTCCTTGTAGCTTGTTTATCTGCCCTGGGCTATGTCTGAAAATAGTTAATTGAAGTCATCAGTCTACTGTGGCTAACAAAGTAAAATAAATAAGTAAATACAATTTTAATGATTTGGAAAAGTAATGTGAACAGAATGTAATGTAGTGTATTTTTTAATTTTATAGGCTACACATTCACACTTCCCATGTTTGTCTTCTTATAATTATCTTATGATATATCAACAAAATCTTAGCATCTCAATTAACAGCCCAAATTAAAGCTAGTTCAAAACAAACATCCTCAATATTGTAAACAAGTTGAAATCTACAGTTAACTATTTCAGTGTATTTGTTTAGGAATGTGAATGCTGAAAAAAGACTTTCCAGTCATTCACCCATGTACTTGTAAAGAACAGCACAGAATATTGCTGTTAGTATGTATATTCACGGAAATGGCAAAATCAACAAATGTAAACCAAAGTTTGATTACTTAAAGTAGCCTGCAAGCTTACTTGGAGTCTTATCTATTTTAAAGTGCAGCTGCCAGCATGGAGGTGATCTTTATTGTCTCTTTCTCTTTATCCACTAGGTCAACACACCTTCTGCTTTGTGTATTAGCTGGTCTACGTATCAGTTTACATACATCTTACCCATAGGTGATGACACATTGTTAGCTGACTAGCATCTGTTCAGTTCTGATTTCTATTTTTTTAACATCTTTATTAAATATGACCTTTTAAAAAGTGAATAGGTACATGTACAGTAACAGAAAAGATAACAAGCCATAATAGCGTTTCCTTTGTTATTTTCATGCAATATACGTATCTTTTCTTTTTAACATTTTTTCACTCCAACATTACGTCAGTTGATCAATTCTCGCTTTCCCTTAAATTTTACTCCTCCTCCTGAACATTGTTATACAAGTATTGTTCCCACATATTCCATTTACTTCTATGTCATTTGTGCCTTTCATTTTCTCAAGATCTCACCTCCAGTTCTTTTATTTCCTTTACAATTACTGTTGGTCTGGATTTTGATTTCCATTTTCTAGTAACTATTTTTGGCAGCCAATAGCATTAAACTTAGTAAGGCCTTACAATGTCTGAACAACTCGGATCCTATATCTTAGCTCAAAAGAATCATTTCCTTAATTACTGCCATTTGCTGCACCGACATTTCTAACAAAGTACTTTGTGGAGAACGTTTAAAGTCTACCCAATCATTCATCATCTTCTTTCAGCTGTTCCCATTAGAGGTCGCCACAGCGGATCATCTGTTTCCATTTCTTCCTGTCCTCTGCATCATGCTCTTTCACACCATGTCCTCTCTCACCACATCCATAAACCTTATCTTAGGGCTTCCTCTTTTCCTCTTACCTGGCAGCTCCATCCTTAGCATCCTTTTCCCAATATACCCAGCATCCCTCCTCAGCACATGTCCAAACCAACGCAATCTCACCTCTCTTGCTTTGTCTCCAAACTGTCCAACCTGAGCTGACGCTCTAATATACTGATTCCTAATCCTGTCCATCCTAGCCACACTCAGTGCAAATCTTAACATCTTTAACTCTGCCACATCCAGCTCTGACTCCTGCCGTTTTGTCAATGCCACCGTCTCCAACCCATATAACATAGCTGGTCTCACTACCCTCTTGTAGACCTTCCCTTTCACTCTTAGTGGTACCTGTCTATCACAAATCACTCCTGACACTCTTCTCCACCCATTCCACCCTGCCTGTACTCTCTTCTTCACCTCTCTTCCGCACTCACTATTACTTTGAACTGTTAATCCCAAGTACTTAAACTCATCCACCTTTATCAACTCTACTCCCTGCATCCTCACCATTCCTCTACCCTCCCTCTCATTTACACACATATATTCTGTTTTAGCCCTGCTGACCTTCATTCCTCTCCTCTCTAAGGCATATCTCCACCTCTCCAGGGTCTCCTCAACCTGGTCCCTACTCTCACTACATATCACATTGTCATCTGCAAACATCATAGTCCATGGGGCCTCCTGTCTGATCTCATCTGTCAACCTGTCCATCACCACTGCAAATAAGAAAGGGATCAGAGCTTATCCTTGATGTAATCCCACCTCCACCTTAAACGTATCTGTCACTCCCACCGCAGTCCTCACCAATGTCACACTACCCTCGTACATATCCTGTACCACTCTTACATACTTCTCCACTCCCGACTTCCTCATGCAATACCACATCTCCTCTCTAGGCACCCTGTCATATGCTTTCTCTAAGTCCACAAAGACACAATGCAACTCCTTCTGACCTTCTCTGTATTTCCCCAACAACACTCTCAGAGCAAACATTGCATCTGTAGTGTTCTTTCCTGGCATGAAACCATACTGCTGATCACTAATCATCAACTCCCTTCTTAACCTAGCTTCCACTACTCTTTCCCATAACTTCAAGCTGTGACTGATCAATTTTATCCCTCTGTAGTTACTGCAGCTCTGCACATCACCATTATTCTTAAATATAGGTACCAAAACACTTTTTCTCCACTCCTCAGGCATACTCTGACTTTCTAAAATTTCATTAAACAATCTGGTTAAAAATTCCACTGCCATTTCTCCTAAGCACCTCCATGCTTCCACTGGTACGTCATCAGGGCCAACAGCCTTTCCATTCTTCATCCTCTTCATAGCTGTCCTTACTTCCTCCTTGCTAATCTGTTTCACTTCCTGATTCACTATTCCCACATCATCCAACCTTTTCTCTCTCTCTCTCTCTCATTCTCTTCATTCATCAGCCCTTCAAAGTACTCTTTCCATCTACTCAACACACTCTCCTCACTTGTGAGTATGTTTCCCTCACTATCCTTTATCACCCTTACCTACTGCACATCTTTCCCAGCTCTGTCCCTCTGTCTAGCCAATTGGTACAGGTCCTTTTCTCCCTCTTTAGTGTCCAGTCTCTCATACAACCCTCCATATGCCTTATCCTTAGCCTTCGCCACCTCTTTCTTTGCCATGTGACTCATCTCCTTATACTCATGTCTACTTTCTTCATCTCTTTAACAGTCCCACTTCTTCTTCGCCAGCCTCTTCCTCTGTCTACCCAATCATTATATCCCCCAAAACATTCTCATTTACCTCTCTCTCTCCCATCATACCTCCAGCATTTCCTATCTACCTGAGAAAAATGTATGAAATCTACTTGGGGTTTAAAATACCAATGCAATTACTTCCAAACAAAAATCATAAGTAGTCTGGACTTTGTTGCATACTTGGTAGCCATACAGATGTCCTCCAATTGTTCCTTTGTATTTTGCCTTTCCATTCTCTTTTCCCAGTCTTTTCTAACCTTCCCTGATTGATTCTTGTAGTTGCTGTGCAATATTTTATATGCCCTACTAATTATCCTGTTTTTAGCAGCAACTTATGTTCTAGACTCAACTAAAAACTCTACCACATCTGGTCATTTGGAATCCCTTGTCCTTTTCTGTTTGCCTGTACTCTTATCAGTCCCAGGTAGGGAAGGTGGTCTCTAACCTGCAGTCCAAACTTCTGTTACCTTTCCCATCTCTAGTTGTTTGCTCCAAAAGCCTTTCTCTCCTTTGCTAATTTTCTCTAGCAAATTCCAGACCTCTCTTGCCTTCTTGAATTCTATACCCCTACTTGCAGTCATCCCTATAGTTAAACTCTCTTTTTTCCATTTATACATTGGTTTAGTTCTTGTAATATACCATATGGTTGTTTTTCTTCTTCTTTAGAATTAACATCCAGAATCCTACCATCTCTTTACTTGTCAGCTCCCTGTTTCATCATCATCATCCCTTTCCACTTTGACTTACCACCTTCTGCTTATACGATGTATATGAGCCTTATCCTATGCATAAAAGTAAAGGGACTACAAACATCAAGAGCTTCCTGCTTCTCAATTTTTATATTATCTTTTGTTTAATCTTTTTTTACATATTCTTAGCTGCCTTAATATAATCCTTTGTAATCCATATTATCTAAATACTTCATCTTATCATATCTCCATAAATATGGATATTGCTGAACCGACTTATATGTGAGTACATTCTTTGCTGCAATAGTCTCCATTTTATTTTAATTTAAAGACTTAAAACAATATCAAAATGTCACCCAACACCAAAATATCCATTTCTGGATTTACCAAGTACAAATTTAGATAATTTGCAAATAAAGCTAACTTCTCCTGATTGCCATTCCTGTTATAGCCTTGTTTTTACTCCTGCTTATTATACATAACATTGTTTTTGAATGTAGCCCAAGATCACAACATTATATTAACTTTAATTTGTTTCTGTCCAGTTTTTTGTACTTTAACAGTTTGAAGCCTGGATACCTTACAACCAAGAAAAAGTGTTGCCTTGCTTTAATATCTTTAACATACACAGCAGTCACTTATAGTCCCCCCGAAATTCACATTTAAAATACCCTGATGTCATATTATGCGAGACTGTTTTACACTGTAGCATATACTTTACATCATGAAATTTTCACATGAATATTAATAAGAGCCAAAATGTTTTCCTTACATTCACTTCTTCGGTCCCTTCAATGTCCTTTTAAACATTAATGACATAAAGTGAGTCCACCCACCAGTGTCTCTTCAGCTACTTCTTCTTGCAAAGCCACATTTCACTTGCCTGTTCCTATAACTAATAAGATTGATGCTTCATCATCTCTCATTTATTCAATAATTTCACAATGTTTCTGCTCTTCTTGAATCTTCCCATTTTCCAAAACCAGTCACTTTTTAAGTCAAAGATACTCTTGGTTCCTCAAATAAGTTCCTATGTTTTTTTTTTTTTTCTTTCACTCACACATTTTCCTTTGGAACAAAGGAAAATGTTTCACTGACAAAGTGTGTGGATGGACTTTGTTGCTGCAAGACGAATGAGAAGCAGAATCCCCTTCTGCATGCTGGCTCACTCTTTCTTGACTAAGTATTTTTTATGTCCTCCTTTACCAGCTCTATATCTAAAATATCTTTAATCCTCCAGGGGGAAAAATCTGAAGAAAGCTGAATACAGCAGCTTGAATCTCATGAGTCTATATTACGTCAAACTGACAGGAGTCTGAACGTTGTAATATCGAACCCATGTGTTTGAAATTTGAAAATAGCAAAGCCACGGAACACCGATTTTTTCCCTGGGAAAAAAATTTGGTGGGTCGTTTTTGTGGCTTTGCTATTTCCTTCACTGTGGTGCAATCTCGGAGTTGGTATATTTAAGCAGGGGAGATGTGGGGGGCACAGCCCCCCACATTAGTTTAAGTATAAAGTGTACGTGTTTTTTTTTTTTTTTTTGTACCGGAACAGTGATTTTTTTTCCCTAGGGAAAAAAATCGCTGTTCTGTGTTTTCGTACTTTTTGGGTTTCGAACTTCCTGGTTCGACATTACATCATTCGAACTCCTGTGAGTTCGACGATGTAATATAGACCCAAATCTAACACATGCCTCTTGACATTTCCTAATTGCTGGTGTAAAAGTGCTGCCCTTCTACCTGGTGTCCTGTAAATAATCATTTTCCAGAAACACTCTACTGTCCCCAATTTTTAATACTTTTCCTTCTTCCACAATTTTGTCAGGATCACCTCTTTCTGCCAGTATGATTGCATCTTTACTAATGCAGATTTTAGCTGCTTTCTTGTGGAAAGATTTGAAGCATACACAAGATGCACTCTCTCTCATTTAGCAAATCATTCCAAGGAACACCAGTCCAGTTGCTTATTTTTTACATTTATAAAAGTAATGCAGTCTGTTCTTTCCAGTTTCTCTGGTACAGCATACAATCTCAGGCTTTCTTTGTGTGCTCTAATGTTTAACTCCACTTTGCTCTAATGTTTAATTCCATCAGCCTTTTTTTAATTTCAACCTCTGATTTTTTTTTTTTTTTTTTTTAGTTTTATCAATTCATCTGAACAGCTAGCTACTCCTATTTTTTACATCCTTTTGGGGTTTTTTTACTTTATTCCTTCAGTGATAATGTATCTGTTTTTGCAGGCCATGCAAGTTGCGCTCATGTTTTACATTTCTGAAAAATATAAATGTTAGGCAGTCTTTGCTATAGCAGTTAAAATGTTATTTATAAAAAATTGCCAGAAGAGATCCATGATATTGTAGTGATGCACATTTTCTGCAATGTAATATGTGAAAGGTGCTTAGGTCCATACCTTCAGAATCCTTCTTTATGATGATGTTGAACCAGATCATTTCACCTCAGCCATTCCTAGTTTGTTGTGAGTACAGAGCAGCCCATGCCTTCTTTATCATCTAGTTGCCCTGTACCTCTTATTTTCTTAGTTTTATTTGTTTGGATTTTTTCCAATACTAGTAATTCCCTATCCCTGTCTAATCTCTGTTACTGCATGTGTTATTCCAGATTAGGCCTGACTGTTGTCCAGCAGAGTGATAGAATGATGTCCCTGTTTCAGAAGCTGGTTCCCCTCAGAATGCAGCCATCTTCTTCCACATCTGATGATCCATTGGTGATGTTCTGTCCACATCCAGATCCATTCTCTTATCATTATACATTAGTCTCCTCAGTCTGTTTTTGTTGGTTGCTGTGTCCTAGGTGAGCACTCTAAGTTTATCTGTATTAAGTTTTATTTGACAAATTTTGGGTCACGTTTTTTTTTACCAGGCTCCTGCAAGGCACTTTCTTCCATCTTTCTGTTTCCATGACCACCTACCTTGATGTCATGATAGGTTGCTCCTGTTATTCTTACCTCAGATATGTCAGACATACAAGCTGAGGACCACTACTTATTTGTATTTCTGCCAACAATCTCACTATTACTACTGCTTGTGTCTTTCCAACTATCATTTCACATATATCGGTATTCTTATTCCATCCCTTAGCTCCAGGAACCTACTGAGTAATCTTTTGTGAGATGACTAGCTGAACTGGTTACTTAAGTAAAGTAAAGTGGCACAGTGGTGCAGCGGATGACACAGTGGTGCAGCGGTTTGCATTGTCGCCTTACAGCAAGAGGTTCTCTGGTTTGGTTCTTGGCTGGGGTGCCTTCTGTGTGGATTCTGCATGTCCTCCCTGCATTTGTGTGGGTTTCCTCTGCATGCTCCAGTTTCGTCCCATGTTTCAATGTGTCTGGAGTGTTTCTCCCCGGGCCTCCACTGAAAATTGGGTCATTCCAAGTCAGACTTTCCCGGTAAACAAATATTAAATAAAATAAAATAAATAAAGTGACGGTAGAGTATGTATATATATATATATATATATATATATATATATATATATATATATAAAGATAGAGAGAAAGGATGTTATTATCCATTCCTGTTGTGTAATCATAGAGCTGAATTAAACTGGACTGACAGCACTTTGTGGCCACAGAACTATATTGATTCATGTATTGGGATTAGTTGTACTCCCAAGTGTATCAGCCTTTACTGAGATTTTTTGCTTTCACCTCTCTCCCACCACCACCGCTATTAACGTTCTATGGAGTTTAACCTCACTTGCTTCTAATACCCAGGGCTGGTCTTGCTTCCTCCCTTGTGCTGAAGAGCCGTTGTAGTTTATTGCAGCTTTTGTTCAGACTTGTCCAATCATGTACCTATTATAAGCGTATTATAAGTAAGATATGTATTTGTTTCAGCCATTATCCAATGATGTATCTATTATAAGTATATTATAAGTAAGAAAGATACTTGTTTCAGACATTGATGCTTACCTAGGCCCCTCAGCCCCTTACTATTCCTGGCTCTGTCCTCAGGAAGTGCATTAAAGTGCTTCCCCAGTTTGAATTCGGGTGCATAAGCACTGGCTGTCGCATAGAGCAAGTGATAACTGGTAAGGTAACATTGTCTGCAGCCCAGTTCTTCATAGGCCTTTATCTGGCTCAACATCTTTGTGGACCACGACATGCAATGTCATTGATGACTTTATTTACTGTGTTTGATGAGCAGGTGGTCTGTAAGTCAGTCGTCATTTCACAGGGAACACTTGAAATGTAGCACCACAAGTACAGTAATAGCTTTAAGAATCCGTTATATATAAAGACCAGATAAATTCATGCAGCAATGCTTGATAAACCACTCCTAGCATTTCAGGACATACCAGTTTGTAAATAAACACAGAGTTACTGAGAATTCACTACTGCTCTTAGAATGACAGCCTCCTGGAACTAAAGACTTTAAGTCTGCACTGTCTGTTTGGCTAATTGGTTGCAGATCATGTAATAACTTTTTTATTTTAAGGATTAATAATAGATATTGTGACTCCAGTTACCAGTCTAATCTTCGAAATACCATCAGGTGATATAAAATCATATTGTGTGTACTTAATAAACAATAACTGTATAGTAGTGAGATAGTGAAGGATCACTACAGCAACACCAGAAAAGGCACAGTGCAAATAAAAATATTCTCTTTTGAAGAAGAATGTAGTCCCTTACAAGAAAACTGTGCTGTTTTAATTAAGTTGATGACTGGCAAATTCTGTACATGTGACGGTGTTGATTTGGAAATATTCCAACAAAGACACTTACTTTGCTAGAAACTCATTTGAGCCATTTGCATGTAATATGCGTCCATCCATCCATTTCCTAATTCACTTGCCCTGCTGGGGTCCTGATGGTATCCAGCTGAGCAGCCCAGACTTAGCTATCCCCAGTAGTAGTCAGATCATCTTGTAAGAACCTGAAGCATTGCCAGGCAAGCTGAAGAGATGCTATCCCCTCATCGTGAACTGGGATTGCCCAAGGACCTCATTTCTGTGGGCAAAGGGTGTTCTCACTTGGTGCTCAGACCATATAAGCTGGCTCCTCTTGACCTGAAAAAGCAGAGTTTTGTCTGAAAGCCTTTTGGATTGCCATGCTTCTCAGTCTTTTGCAGAGAGTGAATTCAACTTCCCAGTGAAGAAACCCTATTTTTACTGTCTGTATCTGTCATGTAATCCTTTCATTAAGTACAGAGAGCTGTTAACTATAGATGAGAAATGGCACATAGACTGACTGTTGAAGAGAGGCCTTTGACTCAGTTCTTACTTCACCACTACAGACCATTATTACAAAACTTACAGTACTGCTTGTCAGTGCACAAATTTGTTGGTCATTCTTCTAATACCTTCTTCACTAATTCTTGAATATGTCCCTTTCTAACACATTCACTTTACACTCAGCAGTAAATTGTCCCTGTGCATACCACTGCCCCCCCAAGCTGCTCGCATGCATAACTGCTCATACACAAGCAGATCTCTGTGCACATATACTGTGCAGTCACACTCATGCTCCAACATGCTGAATCATTTCATTATCCAGTGTTAAAACGTCTGCCACGTTGTGAGGGGGACAAGCATGTAGAAACTGTGTCTTAACTCCCATTGTGAAGATGATACAGCTATGCATTTGAATGTGAATCATGCCAGAATTCTTGGTGTTTGTCTTTGTACTGTATCATCATGCACCATCCCTTCCCACACTCATTGTTTGCAGTAGATATTCAGTATTACATGACTGAGTACATGCTTTGCAGTTTTTCACTTCATTTCTGTGTTTAAGTGCAGCTCCATTATTATCCTAAATAGAATCTTCTTCTTCTTCTTCTTTCAGATTTTTCCCATTTAGGGGTCGCCACAGCGAATCACCTGTCCGCTCATGATTGGCAGTGGAGTTTTACGGTGTCGAGTTGCCAGCCTGGCGCCCAACCTTCCACAAAAGGCACACACACGCACACACTCACACCTAGAGCCAATTTAGAGTGTCCAATCCACCTACTGCATGTCTTTGGGATGTGGGAGGAAACAGGAGCACCCAGAGGACATGTAGACTCCGCACAGAAGGCACCCCAGCCTAGAATTGAACCGGAGAACCTCCTGCTGTGAGGCGGCAACGCTAACCACTGCACCCCCGTGGCCGCCCATTATCCTAAATAGAATCTAAGTGTTTCTTTTGTGGACAGTGAATTCCAATAATATAAAATTAGGCAGTCGTGACTGATTTGATTTTTCAGATAAGCATGTGCCTCCTGGATGTCAATAAAACTGCTAGTTTGCTTGTTTGTGTGGCGCATTGCATGAAACTGACACAAAATTATTAATTATTGGTGAAATAATCAAATTAACCAGAGTCAGATATTACATTTTTGGCCATATGAAAATGCTGAAACCAACAAAAATGTGTTTTATTTTGGCAGATAAGAATAGGACATCTCTTCTGACTGGATTTTATACTTTAAGTAACTATCCAAACAAGCTATGTAAGTATCAAAATTAATAACATTTCTAGGAATTCCTGAGGTCTTCTGCTTAGTATACTGCAGTGTGCAAAATCTCGGCGGTAAATTTAAACTAGGATCATTAGGATTAAACAGCTTATCTAAGATAAAAAACTAAAAATAACAGGAAGCTGTAAATAAGTTTCAGAGAAGAAAGAAGATATGCAAAAGCTATATGTACAGTAGAAGACGTAGGATTATACAAAGTCAGTAAGGAGTTTGTTTTTTCTCTCTCTCTCTCTCTCGATTTATTTATTTGCCTCATCAGTCTTTGTAGTCCAGCTACATTGCATAGTTGCAAAGTCTCCTTGGGTGTCTGCCCACTGGAAAGAAAAAACAAATCAGAGGGGAGATTGGTGCACATGGGAAATTACATTCACTTCTGGCTAAGGCAACACCACTATCATCTGCAAACAATGAACATGCAACACACTTTTCTCCAAATTAGATACTTTCCAGACATCTTATCTGCTTTAATGTCCTCTCTGTCAAAGTCACTTACAGGATGTGAAGCAAGACACACATGCTGTGCTGATCTTAAATGTGTTTGACTTAATGACTTAGAATGCAGATATGACTCCCACTTTTTACATGCAATAACCAGATGGCACACAGGAGTTGCTTTGGGACCCTGAGTTATAGCAATTCCTACAACATTCATGTGGTCATATGTCTTCTGTCAAGTCCACAAAACACATTTATTCTGGAGTATGTGGTCATATGTCTTCTGTCAAGTCTACAAAACACATTTATTCTGGGGTATGTGAACATATGCCTTCTGTCAAATCCACAAACACATTTATTCTGGGGTATGTGGCCATATGTCTTCTGTCAAATCCACAAAACACATTTAAAAAATGCGGTGGCATATGCTCACAATCCCTCCAGCATCTGGACATAAAGCTGATTCACTCTTCTGCAGCCTGGACGTAATTGGGATTGCTTTTGTTGAATCATAGGCTCAACTCTCTGATGTAGTCTACTTTCAAGAAACTAAACAGGCTTTTTCAGAGATACATACTTTCCTGTCTTCTACTAGAAAAAGAGAACCATTGTCCCAGTTTTTCAGTCCAGAAGTATTGTTCCATATTTCCACACAACAGTGAAAAGGCAGCTTAACCACAGTGCCTAACTCTGTCCAGTTTCTTTAGCATTTCTATATGGGTCTCATCTACTCATTCAGCCTTGCCATAGTGGAACTGTTTAAACACCATAGTGACCTTAAATATGGAAATGGATCCAATCCCACCAGTTGCGACTGGCATTTCCACCTCAGTAGGTACCATGACCACTAGATTCAGGAGTTCTTCGGATTGTTTTTTTTTTCCATTTCTTAGCAATGTCCCTAGTCATAGTATTCATTTATTGACCCCGTGAAGAGAACAGCATTACCACTGTCCCCATATAGGGTCACTACTTTGTCTGCCAGAATCTCTTTGAGGCCATACAGAATGCATCCTCCATGGCTTCACCAAACTTCACTGACACCTCAGCCTTTGCTGAATGCTGCAGCTGTTACATTCCTTAACTTTTGGTAACTGTCAGACAAATCCAGAGACTCTCCTAGCACCCACTAGCATTACATTGAAGGGCTCTTTCTTCAGCTTCAAGGCTTTATTAACTGTTGGTGTACTCAAGTTGGTCCTTTGGTTAGTGCCACCATGTACACTAACCACCTTTTGGTCACATTTTCTTATCACTGCATCAGCTACTGAGGTTTCGAACATGATTTATCCAGACTCTACATCCATTAGGTTTATAGGAAAAGCTCTTACAGAGGTGGGAGTTGAACCTATCCTGCACAGAAACATCACTGAGATCTTTAATAGGATACCTGTGCTATATATTGAAGTTTCCTGGTTATATCTAACTCCCTCACCTGTCTTAGCCAATTCACCACCAAGCAGTCAGCTGACAGATGAACACCTCTTTTAATCAGAGTGTCTAGAACATATAGTCATAGGTGTGATAACCTGCCTGCAAAGTTGATCTTCATTGTATAGCCTGAAGTGTCCTTGTATCAAGTACACCTTCAAACATCCTTGTGGCATTCACATCCCTCTGGATATCTTCATTGTTTCCTATGTAAGAGTTGAAATCTCCCAGTACAGTGCTAAAAGAAGTAGTTGTTAAGTTTGTTTTTTTTTCAGCTTATGTGGATCTTTTGAACACTAATGAATATTGGCTGTGTATATCTTCTTTTCAGGCATAAGTTACTATGATGAATCAAAAGTGTATTTGTGACATACCAGAAGAACAGATGTTGGAAGAGCAGGCATTTAAATTATAGCAAACACAAGTTAAGTTTCTGCAGCAGGGTTTTGTCTTGATGACAAAAGAGATTTTATCCCTTGTACGTACTCCAGAAAAGACTCAGTCACATACAGCAGTTATGATGATGATGCAGAGACCTTATTACCAGTGTTGTTTCAATTAATTCTTGATCCAGACTTTAACACTATGAATTACCTTTAGTGTATCAGGGAGCATCAAAATGTTTTGCATGCCATCAGTCTACACTGCTGTTTGACCTGCAGGCGTTTTCCAAACTTACCGGGTGGAGCAGAATATAGCTTTACCTCACTCTTTGTGGTTGCCATCCACCATCTGTTACTTGCAGCATGATGCCCCATCTTTGTCTACCTGGACTTTCACATTGTATGATGCAACAAGTCAGCGGTTTAATGATGTTTAATGCTGTAGGTTTTCTCATTGTCGTTGCTCTGGAAAACTACAGATGTTCATTTAACCACAGTCCTTTTCTTCAGTGATGGTATACCATTGGTATGAAGTAATTAACCCTTATGCCGTTTTTGAGACAAACAAGTTCTGTTTGAGCATCCTATATTTTTGAGTCATGCTGTGCTTTTGAAGACTTCTGCAACTAACTCTGTGGTCATCCAGATATTTTTGTCATCTTGAGTAACATGGTAAACTGCTTTGTGATATTTCTTTTGGAAGTCTAGTCTCTGGCATGCATAGTCAAAGCATGGAAAATGAATACTGGATCTGCAGGCTACATGACAGTCTGTAATTAAGGAGGTTGACAATGCGGAGCTGTTTTGTATCATCTTGTTTCCAGGATGTTCACAATGTGGATTTCTTTATGTGATAATCCTGGTTTCAGACTAATTATTGCCCAAGAATATGCTGTGATCTGTTTAGTAGCACTATCTATGACAATAAAAAATGTTCTAATGAAATGATGTAGGTCTTATGAGGAGCTGTGCATATGTATTTGCTGTTCATGGTTTTGAAGAGTTTTCCTTTAAGTTCATGATCACTCCAAGTGTATTCTTGTCACTAGCGTTTCCACAGAATCAAGTGTTGTGAATGATTTAGGATCTCCATGCAATCAATGCCTCCTAGATTCTTCTTACCTTTGTCTATAATTTTCTCTCTTGCTGTCCTGGGTTCATAGCATTTAAGGTATAACCATTGTGATGACACTGCAATGTCATGTCTGATGACAGTTAAGCTAAGCTAATTTTCAGAAAGGAGTCTTTGAATCAGACACTACGGTGTAGAGGAATAAAGTGAACTACAACCTGGATGACACTTTAGTTAGTGGCTTGGGTGCTGAAGGAGGTGGCTGTGGAGAATGGTAACGACCCATCTAGTGAGGGGATGCAGGACCAATTGACTCTTTGCTACTAGCAAGTGGAGGCTTGCCGATGGCAAAGATACAGCTGGAAACAGGGACATAGGTTTGGTACTTGCAATCCAGTAGCTCTCTGTCCACATTTATGGGATACTTGTGGACAGACAGGAGTGGAAGAAGCCCTCAAAGTGAAGTGATTATTCATGCAAGCCGCCAGAGGAAGAGTTAAGGCTTAATTAGGAAACATGCAACTATCAGTGCATATGAAGGCTTCCCTGCAGACACTTGGAGTTGACATGAAAGTGACAGTGACGTAGGCGTGGCAAGTCACTAAGTGGGCTTTCAGTCTACATAATAGGGTCAATGGTAATATCTAGTTTTTCTTTCAAGCTCTGTGGCTGTCATTAAAGACACCCGGTACTGGGGGGCTTGCAACAAGCCATTCAGTAGACAAATGGCTATTAGGAAGCTATTAGTCTTCGGGTATTTGAATATAATCCACCTTCATGCATGCCCAAATGATGGCTTCCTCTGGTTATCTTTTGTCTGGTGCAGTGACCAGTTTATCACTGTTCAGGGAATGAATAATGAATGAGCCTAAGACTCAATGGAGTTAGGCTGATGTTGGGCAGATAAGGAGGTGAAAAGCACCTATAAAAAAGTTATCTGGCTTTATGTGGCTTGCCTACATTACTGTGTGTCCCATCTCCATGACAACTTTGCTTGCTAAGTTCAGTTCCCTAATGTGGAGCTTGCCAATCATTGTTTTCTAGAGGAAACCACTGCTGGTGCAATTTCTGAGTGTGCAGCAGCAGTGACTCCTTTAATTTAGGAGATTTCTGCTTTCTTCATGTTTGTGTGACTGGAGTGTCAGTGTACTGTTTTGCAGGATGTGGAGCACTTGACCCCCCCCCCCAAGGCATATGTGGTGGAGTTTATATCTTTGCAAAAACATTTGCTTTTAATTTTATTCAAGTGGTTGAATTACCACCAGTTTACCTTGGTGAGCTGAGTCCTCATTGAGTTAAATGTTATTATACAATGACCCCCCATCAATATTCCAAAATGTTTACGCTGATTGGTCAGCATGCATGTTGTAAGTCAGACTTATACTAATGGAAAAAGGTCCGGTCGCCAGGACTTTTTCCAATAGTATAAGTCTTTTTTTTTTTTTTTTTTTTTTTTTAAGACAGCAACAGAGAAAGGAAGAGCTCCGTTGCTTTAATCTCGCTATGTTAAACAGGTTTAACATAGCGAGATAGCTTTCAAAAAAGCAACGGAGATCTTCCTTTCCCCATTGCTTTTTTTAAAGCTGTCTCGCTATGTTAAACGGGTTTAACATAGCGAGACAGCTTTAAAAAAAGCAACAGAGAAAGGAAGATCTCCTTTGCTTTTTTTAAAGCTATCTCACTATATTAAACTCTTTTAACATAGCGTAATAGCAATAACCCACTTCTGGGTGTGGGTAATGCTGGATTTACCCACGGTTGTCTTTGTTTGGCCACTCGGGCTTCGCCCTTGTGACCAAACCACACCAGCTGTGGGTAAATCCAGCATTACCCACACCCAAGCGTAGATTATTGCTTAAGTGATTCATAGCAGAAGTCTTTTACATTTTGCATATGGTTTGCATCCTTTTTTAATCTGTATCTTGATCACAAACTGCATCAACATTTGTTCTTTTACATACTTGAATATACTCATGTTTCATGCTTAAACATAAAACACTACAATAGGCTTGCAGCTCTACTGGTTAATGTAAGCAAAAACTTTAAGGCTAGAATAAACACAGAAATACGTAAAGTGAGTAATTACATGTGTGCTTCAATAAACAGTAACTAATGATGTGGGTTCACCTTATTAAAGCCAGTTACAGTTTTGATCTTGAGTAAACATTGAACCACAGGTAGAGGAGCTTCGTCAAAGGTAAAAGGAATGATGCAATCTTGACACCGTGAGCTGGAAATGTTCCTGAGCTGTTGAAAAGCTTGCTGTAAGTGCCAAGTTGCACACAAAGGCAGTCCCCCACCCCGAAATTCAGAAAGGGTGGATGATGTCATTTTAGTAATCTACACCTAATTAATTTCTGGAGCTGCACTTGTTAAGAAGAGATTATTTCATAAACAATTAAATGTTTTGTTAAGTTTTCTTACAACAAAGGGAGCAGTTAGCTGATAGTTTTGATAGGAGCAAACATGGCAGAAGAAAAAATAAAGAGTTAGATGGGCATTCAGAAACCCTTTAGCTACCATTTATTGTTGCTGCAGACTTTTAAGTAATCAGTAGCAATGACCAGTAAAGTGATAGTATGCTGATCAGGCGCAATGTTGGTGGCTCTGTGCACCACATGTTTACAGTGTCTAAAATTCAATGCCATGACCTAGTTGTTCATTGTTTGGGACTTTGGCTTCAGCAAATACTCTCATGTTACTGATGAACTCCCTAGAAGCTAAAATGAAACACAGTGTATTTTATGCCACCAGTGATCTTCAGATTGTCAGGTTCCAGGGTAAGTATGAATCAGAAGTGATTCAGTGCACTTACAGCTTCAAAGTGCCTTGTCACTGCAACCAATAATCACTATATTGGGTAATTACTGTTTGTTACAAAGTGGACTGGTTTCTGCACTCCTTTATTTGATTTATCTCAATGAGTCAGCATTTTTGTCTGTATTTGTCTTTCTACTTAAGCACCACTAAAACTATGAGAAGGAAACTAGAAATGTTAAGACAATTTACAATCTGATGTACCAAGTTCAGTATCCCCAGCTCACTCACCTTCATCCCATGACCATACAAATGTCTTTGTACTGAGTAGTTTAATACAGGAGTAGAAACCCAACCAGAACTCTTAAGGCTATCTTGTTTATTTTCAGGAGCCAGAAGTACTGCTTTAATATTTTTTAAAGGCATTGCTCTGGCTAACTAGGGTTGTCTTAAATATTTTCCAAATGTTTTAAGAACTAACACTTTTGTGGAAATGATGAAAAGGCAGCGAATAGAAGTTTTTTTGGTACTTGAGTATTATCGCAACCACATTCTCAACAACTGGATAATATGCACGTAGCGATGCACAGTGTTTCAGTTTCTCAGAACTTTAGACTGAAACATAAGCAACTGACTGTTTTTTTTTTTTGGGGGGGGGGGTTCAACAATAAACTTTGCGTATACCCAAAAGCAGGAGCCCAAACTATCTGATTTTCCCTGAGTGAGTGTGCAGTTGTAAGTGTTCCAATTCACTTTCCTTTAAATACTGTGAAAAAAGAAATAAATTTGCAGGCTGAACCTGCCTTGCATGTTGTATGGCTTAATTAGTGCAATGGTGTATGCGGGTAAAGTAGTAAAAAGCAAAGAATGCCAACAAAACAAAAGACTGGCATCAGCAAGAAAGCCACCATACCAACTGCAGTTAGTGATGTCACATCACGGGCACTGGGTATTGCCATTGCTTCGCATGCCTGTCAGTTGAGTACCAGATAAAATGTGTGCAAGTTGTAAAATAATGGTGTGTCAAAGGCCCACAAAATAGGGACAGATTTTACACATTGCCGTTAAAGAGTTTCTTAGAAACTGGACAACTGTCAACAGCTACCGGTACTTACGTGCTCTCGACTTGGTTGACAGTGATAAATTGTCTGACCTTTCATTTCCCCATACAGCAAAATCTGTTGAAAGAAAAGTCACTGTAATGACAGACACTTCAGTTAAACACACTTGCAAAGTAACTTTAACAACATATTTCGGCAGGAGAAGGACTTGGAAATAAGCCCCTTCTCCTGCTCCAAATGTGGTTGTGATAATACGCAAGTACAGTTTTTTTAATTGATGGTATTTGAGTACATGCTTCGTTTGCTACACTTTCACATAGTGGACAGTGTAACTTCTGAAAGGAAAGGCCAGCTCAGCTGTGTCACTTTTTCAGGGTTGTTATTTATCTCGCCTTTTAAAATGATGAACTCGGGGAATAAAACAGAGTCTTAAACTTAGGAAGAAAAAATATATATATATATATACATATATATATATATATATATATATATATATATACATATACATATATACATATATATATATATATATATATATACACATATATATATATATATATATATATATATATATATATATACATATATATATATATACAGTTGTTGTAGATGTCTTGTGAGGTACATACCAAAAGGGGCGTTGTACTCTATAATGGGTCTAATGAGTGATGTGTAGAGGGGAACAATTTACCTCTTTTTTCCTGGATGAGAAACCTTTTGTGATGAGGTGTGCCACGTAGAAGGATTTCCTGACTACTGTGGTGATGTGATTATCAAAGGAGAGACTACTGTCCACCTGTGTCCCACGGTCTCTTATCACACTTTCAGTGTTAAGTAGACTACCACCTATGTGGTAGTTCATGGGTACAGAGTTTTTACCAAAAGGGATGACAATGCACTTTTTGGCATTGAGCTTGAGGCCATGGCTTTGGCACCAGGCATCTGTTTCAGTGAGGCCCTTTTGTAGGATGTCCACATCGTTAGAAGATTTGATTATGGCTCCTAGTTTGCAGTCATCTGTGAACTTTGTTAGCCTGTACTTCAGAGAAGTAGATACCAAACAGGAGAGGACCTAGGACTGAACCCTGTGGTACTCCACTTGTCACTGGTCTGAAGTTGGATTTAGAGTCTGTGGGTTCGGTCAGTGAGCCAGGTGGCAACCCATCTTGTGACATAGGGATTTATACCTAGTTTAGTGAGTTTGTCTATAATTCCAGAGTGGGGGATGGTGTCGAAAGCCTTGGTGAGATCTAGATAGGCTGTGTTTACCACCTTACCCTCATCTACAGCTTTGGTGACCGCTTCAAAGAAGTCTATCAGGTTTAAAGTGACAGACACAAAAATTCCTTAAACTTTCAATGGGACCATACCTAAAGGTATTTCTATAAAACCATGTACGTTTTCATATTTATTACTAGGGAGGTTTGTTTGTTATAAAAGTCTGAATGACTTGAAGAACTGTTATCTGATGAAGTCCTACTCTTTTTGAGTGGAAGAAAGCGCTAATCATTAAAGTTTCTGGTGAACTTCTACGCTCACCTTTGGAGTTCTGTTTTCTCATCTGCTTGTAGTGTCCAGGCTGTGATGATTTTTTGGGCCAGTTACCTTGCCAGGTTATCAAGTAAGTAAGTAAGTAAATAAAATGTTTCTTTCTTGAAGGTATTTTTTTATCAGTGTACTTTAACTGTGTATTGTATATTTGTATTAACTTTGGTATGGGTCAAGGCTTTTTTTCTTAAAATGAATAAGTAAGTAATATTGGCTGTGCAGCTATGTTGTAGGATTTACCAACCTGTCAATGAGAAGTTTGCATTTAATCACTTTGCCAATTAGGAGAGGTCACTGAACATTGCTGTGAGCCCGAATGGATTCTGTTAATTTTTTGTATGGATCATGTCGTGTCACTGATTTAGAGTTATGAAAATATGGAAAGGATGGATGCACAAAGAATTACATGCCGTCTGATACAGTGGAAATTCTTTGCTTGTTTATACAGCCAGTTTGCTTTTACCAGCCAACATGGAATGTGGTATGCATATATCAGTTGAATATATTAAATCATATATGATATGGAAGTTTAGTGATTAAGGTTGTGTCATATTGTGTCTGCAGGGACTTTTTCCTGGTACTCTGGTTTCATCCTGCCTTCCAAAAAAACAAGCTGGTGTATTGGTATATATCAAATATATTAAATACTTTCTCATGATTTAATGACTAATGTTTCTGCCTCATGTGTCTTGAGTTTATTTTTGACTTTTTGGTTACTGACCAAGTGGAGTGTCTTAGTGGAATGTTTTACACACTAGTTGATTGGTTGCAGTAATGTAAGCATTGGTTCACAGTATTTCAATTCATTTGCTTCGTTAACAGACAAATTAAATTACATTTAAAAACGTCATTCATTACACTTAAGATTTTCTTAATGGAACAAAACTTCATGATTATACATTGCACTTAGCTCACCTGTCTTATGTTGTCATGTGTTTCTTGCTGTCAGCATTTTGTTTTCTGTTAACAATAGAGAAAACATTATTAAAATGTATAAAAATAATTAAAACATTATTAAAAATAGCAAGACTTGTAGAAAAAATGTTCAAGTAATACTGGCTTAGTTTTTGGAATGGCAAGAATTTCAGTTGTTTTGTAAGAATTGTGAAGGAATATCAAACAAATGGATAGATAGTATAGATTATACCTCTTCAACCTCTTAGCCCAAGAAATCTGGACAAAGCCTGCTCTAATGGGGGGACAAAGGCCCATTAATAGGGACAGATTTTAAATATTGCTCTTATAAACTTAAAAAGTAGCTAGAATAACAGGGTTTGTATTAAAATGTATTTTCTAAAGAATATGAAGTCTGAAAATCAAATGTATGTCATTATTTAGTGATTTAATTCCTCAGACAATCCCAGTGATTTTCCAGAAAACCACAGATTTTATGAGGAACAGACGAAAATTTTGAAGCAAAAATCTGGACTTTCTGTAAAGTCTGGACAGTTGAGAGGTATGGTACAGATATATTTACAGAGAACACAGGCTTTGTTTCTCTGGTGACTTCTGTGTGAGATGGTTTACTGGGAAGAATGGCTTGTTGAACTGTGGCTCTTAAATTCTAGAAGTTAAAATTGTTCAACTTTCACTTCATCTGCATGGTGACGTGCATATAGATTTTGCCTTGACTTAAATTCACCACACAGTGGCTATTTAGAGACGTGCTGGATTCCTCTTGGATGCATTTATAAGATTTGAAATGGGAGACAGCCATACCTCTCAACATTCTAACATAAGAAATCTGGGCAAAGCCTTAGTTAATGTGGGGGACAGAGACCCAAAAATAGGGACAGATTTCAAATACTGCTCCTATAAACTTAGAATGTTGTTAGAATAACAGTTTTTGTGTTAGCTTGCATTTTATCAAGGGTATGAAGTTTGAAACTCAAATGTATGTTATTGTCTGCTGACTTCAATCCTCTGTAGTTTACCAAAAAAACATAAATTTTCAGAGGAGCAGGCCAAAAATATGAGGCAAAATCTGGACATTCTGCAGAAATATGGACAGTTGAGAGATATGCAGACAATATAATTTCTGTTTGAACAGGGCAGTGCAGCTGCTTCACTTTTCATGGTTGTTGTTTGTCAAGGCAAAATCTGTAAGTCACCATTCAGTGAAATGCATCCCTGCTGTTGGATAGCCTTACAGGCAAGATGACTGTAGCACTAGAAGTAAAGCTGGAACCGGTCCTAATAGACTCAGGCTAAGTTAGAAGTTGTAGGTGCTCATGTTGTGTTTAATACAGGAAATCAGACCAAAGTAATTTCATCTGGTTGACGCTTTTCAGAAATTTAATGAACAAATGTTTGTCTTTCATACAGGGACAGTATGTGATATTTCTTTCATCTTTGTATCATATTTAATTAGATGTTAAATTGATTATGTCATAGGGGACTCTGTTAGAGTATAGGGGGATCACAATATAACAGCCCCAAGATCTGAGCTATCAAGATGGTGACTACAAATTAAATGAGCAAGAAATAAATGTGCTGAAGATAAAAAAAAAAAACTTGCCCACTATTAAAAAGATCAAAATGTCAAGCATTTTGCATATCTTCAGTCTTTTTTTCTGGAGTCACTATATTTAGGCACACCAGTGAATTTCTGTGGCAATGTGTATAATCATGAGTTTTAAAATATGTATTTCTTATGACATATTATAGCCTGTGAAATGTAATATCTAATATGAGATTAACACCTTTTTGTTTGATGTTCATGATGGCAGAAGGAAATGTTCTTAATGTAAAGATCATACTTTTCAGAACTTTATTAATAATTTTTGGGTACGTATAATCATACCTCTCAACCTCTTAGTGCAAGAAATCTGGACAAAGCCTGATATGATGGGGGGGTCAACGGTCCAAAAATAGGGACAGATTTTAAGTATTGTTCTAACAAATTTATAAATTCATTAGAGTAAGAGGATTTGTGTTAACCTGCATTTTCTGAAGAATACAAAGCTGAAACTCAAATGTATGTCATTATTTAGTGACTTCAATCCTTGCTTGGATCATCCCAGTGACTTGCCAGAAAACCACAAATTTTATGAGAAAAAGACCCAAAATATGAGGCAAAAATCTGAACAGCTGAGAGCAATGTGTATAATGTCTGTCCCTGTTTTATTTAAGGCTCCTGCTTGGTATCCTCTGGTTTACATTTTACTGGCAGCAGTAAATTAGGATGTTAGATGAAATACAAATTAATTCTAACTCATGTTTGTTGTGTGGTCAGTCAGTCATAGTCTTTGGAGACAGTTGTTTGCATTTATCTTAATTCCATTGTTGTTCTTTGCCTTTGTGACAGCTTTGGTGTTATTAAATTAGTTTAGTGTTTCTCTTACTGAAAACGATGTGTCATGAGAAATGATGTTTTTCTTTCCCCTGAAATACAAAAAGGTTGTGTGCTGTTGGCTAATTGCCATTGTCAGATTTCAGAAATATTATAGTTATACTGGCTTCCTAGTGGAAGTTCAAGACTTGATAATGTGAGTCACAAAACTTTGGAAATCTAAGTACGATCTAACACAAGTAACCGTTAACTTCAGAATTTAAAGTGCTTTTTGCTGGTGGCAAACTCCCTGATTTGAGGGGCTATACTCCATTACTTACATATATTAACACCAGTGTTGCCTAACCTTCAGGAAGAGGGAATATTCTAAGATGTTGCAGATTTACAATTATTGTATATTCGCACTTAAATTTTTGTAGTTCCTAACCTCACAGTTACAAGCCTCAGACATACAGTGGTAACCCTGGTTATTCTGCACAGGACATTATTTGTTTATGTATTTATTTGTTCTGGCAGGCTGCCTCTTGTCATCTTCTCAGGTTATGAAAAGAAGCTCTGACTTATCAGCAGACACATGGCTAAGGTTGGCCACTGGGAGCTGTGTAATGGGCAGACCACACTGGATAGACTGACACTTTGTTGATGGCATTCCCAGCAGGAAACTACTCCCACTATAAGGCACCACAGGCAGTCCTCTCTGGCCTTCACCAGTGACAATAGTGTCTGCATGTGTGCCACATGAGCATATACACCTCTTCTCCTCCCAGGCAGAGGTGATTGGGACTCCACCCCTATACTATCCCTGCCCAGCTCCTCCAGTGATGCCTGGGCCACATTTAGGACTCCATTCCTCTCTAGCACAGAGCCAGGTGATTTATCAAACATTGTAGCCTGGCACCTACAATTACCTTATTTGGTCCCTCTTCCAAGGCCAAGGCCAACAGCTGCAATCTCTGATGTGGTTTCTAGACTGTGTGCCGTGAGGGCTGATGAACTTCTTGAACTCAGTCAGTGGTAGTGCGTTCTGTAGAGGCATGCAGTCAGTGGTATTGCATTCTATAGAGGCGTGTCAATCATGTAGTGATGTGTACAATGTCTGCTGTTCTGAGCATGTGCACACCAGGCTTTCAATGCTCTAGATTTTTTTAGTACTGTTTCTGCCCCAATTATTCCATCCCATGACCCTTGGACCCATGTTCCCTATTGGACCATTTGTTCGTCTCAACTCCCCCAACATCTCAGGACACTGGAAGAGAAAGGTGGTAGTCATCCATCACGGCCGTGATTCAGCAGGGTTAATAGATTTTTTTGTGTGTATGTTCCTAATATTATTCTTGTTTGACAGAAGGCACAGAGCAACATCCACTATGCAGGAACCAGTATAGGTGCTTACTTCCATGCATCTGTGATTCTATCTAGAATCATACCTCTCAGCCTTACATCTCCAAAATGAGGAATACTACCTCTCAAAATGTGTAACAAATGGGTAAAATGTGGACTACAGTTAA
The DNA here is from genome assembly GCF_019279795.1 of Protopterus annectens. Lineage (NCBI taxonomy): Eukaryota > Metazoa > Chordata > Ceratodontiformes > Protopteridae > Protopterus > Protopterus annectens. Next base: position 1,745,756,089 of record NC_056739.1, on the reverse strand, counting down.
CTAACAGCTTACGAACAACTGCAACTAGGAAGCTCACAGGATAGCTGAAATGTCTTATTTTACATTTGTAAAGCTTTCTTTTGATGAATTAATATTATTGAGTATTATTTGTCATGAATATCAGTTAAAACATTCCTAACACTGAATGGATAACAGACCCTTTCACTATGGAAGTGCGAGGAACGTGGAGTTTTTAGGACTAAAAAATGAAGAATGTTCCTCATAATGAAGTACATTTAAAGATAAGGCTAGAATCCATCTTCAGTTGTTTGGTGGGTTGTGCATTCTAGATGCCCTAGTGCAAGTGATATACTACCGGGCTTTCACCCAGGTGGAGCTTTTGTGCCAGTGCTCCACCAGTAGCCTCCCCCAAGACACTGCTCACTGCCTTCTGTCTCTGGCCAGCTCCTTCAGCCCCTGGGGCTTGTAATAAGACCCAGTTTGTCTGGACATGGTTAGGACCAAACTCTGTACTCCAGAGGCCTGGCATCTTATGATATATGAGGCAAAAATCTGAACAGCTGAGAGCAATGTGTATAATGTCTGTCCCTGTTTTATTTAAGGCTCCTGCTTGGTATCCTCTGGTTTACATTTTACTGGCAGCAGTAAATTAGGATGTTAGATGAAATACAAATTAATTCTAACTCATGTTTGTTGTGTGGTCAGTCAGTCATAGTCTTTGGAGACAGTTGTTTGCATTTATCTTAATTCCATTGTTGTTCTTTGCCTTTGTGACAGCTTTGGTGTTATTAAATTAGTTTAGTGTTTCTCTTACTGAAAACGATGTGTCATGAGAAATGATGTTTTTCTTTCCCCTGAAATACAAAAAGGTTGTGTGCTGTTGGCTAATTGCCATTGTCAGATTTCAGAAATATTATAGTTATACTGGCTTCCTAGTGGAAGTTCAAGACTTGATAATGTGAGTCACAAAACTTTGGAAATCTAAGTACGATCTAACACAAGTAACCGTTAACTTCAGAATTTAAAGTGCTTTTTGCTGGTGGCAAACTCCCTGATTTGAGGGGCTATACTCCATTACTTACATATATCAACACCAGTGTTGCCTAACCTTCAGGAAGAGGGAATATTCTAAGATGTTGCAGATTTACAATTATTGTATATTCGCACTTAAATTTTTGTAGTTCCTAACCTCACAGTTACAAGCCTCAGACATACAGTGGTAACCCTGGTTATTCTGCACAGGACATTATTTGTTTATGTATTTATTTGTTCTGGCAGGCTGCCTCTTGTCATCTTCTCTCAGGTTATGAAAAGAAGCTCTGACTTATCAGCAGACACATGGCTAAGGTTGGCCACTGGGAGCTGTGTAATGGGCAGACCACACTGGATAGACTGACACTTTGTTGATGGCATTCCCAGCAGGAAACTACTCCCACTATAAGGCACCACAGGCAGTCCTCTCTGGCCTTCATCAGTGACAATAGTGTCTGCATGTGTGCCACATGAGCATATACACCTCTTCTCCTCCCAGGCAGAGGTGATTGGGACTCCACCCTATACTATCCCTGCCCAGCTCCTCCAGTGATGCCTGGGCCACATTTAGGACTCCATTCCTCTCTAGCACAGAGCCAGGTGATTTATCAAACATTGTAGCCTGGCACCTACAATTACCTTATTTGGTCCCTCTTCCAAGGCCAAGGCCAACAGCTGCAATCTCTGATGTGGTTTCTAGACTGTGTGCCGTGAGGGCTGATGAACTTCTTGAACTCAGTCAGTGGTAGTGCGTTCTGTAGAGGCATGCAGTCAGTGGTATTGCATTCTATAGAGGCGTGTCAATCATGTAGTGATGTGTACAATGTCTGCTGTTCTGAGCATGTGCACACCAGGCTTTCAATGCTCTAGATTTTTTTAGTACTGTTTCTGCCCCAATTATTCCATCCCATGACCCTTGGACCCATGTTCCCTATTGGACCATTTGTTCGTCTCAACTCCCCCAACATCTCAGGACACTGGAAGAGAAAGGTGGTAGTCATCCATCACGGCCGTGATTCAGCAGGGTTAATAGATTTTTTTGTGTGTATGTTCCTAATATTATTCTTGTTTGACAGAAGGCACAGAGCAACATCCACTATGCAGGAACCAGTATAGGTGCTTACTTCCATGCATCTGTGATTCTATCTAGAATCATACCCCTCAGCCTTACATCTCCAAAATGAGGAATACTACCTCTCAAAATGTGTAACAAATGGGTAAAATGTGGACTACAGTTAACTAACAGCTTACGAACAACTGCAACTAGGAAGCTCACAGGATAGCTGAAATGTCTTATTTTACATTTGTAAAGCTTTCTTTTGATGAATTAATATTATTGAGTATTATTTGTCATGAATATCAGTTAAAACATTCCTAACACTGAATGGATAACAGACCCTTTCACTATGGAAGTGCGAGGAACGTGGTGTTTTTAGGACTAAAAAATGAAGAATGTTCCTCATAATGAAGTACATTTAAAGATAAGGCTAGAATCCATCTGCAGTTGTTTGGTGGGTTGTGCATTCTAGATGCCCTAGTGCAAGTGATATACTACCGGGCTTTCACCCAGGTGGAGCTTTTGTGCCAGTGCTCCACCAGTAGCCTCCCCCAAGACACTGCTCACTGCCTTCTGTCTCTGGCCAGCTCCTTCAGCCCCTGGGGCTTGTAATAAGACCCAGTTTGTCTGGACATGGTTAGGACCAAACTCTGTACTCCAGTGGCCTGGCATCTTAAGTTGAACTTGTGGCATCTGTTAGAAGCTTTGTGGCAGGCAGCTGTCCTACATACACCCACAGGAAGAAGTCCTTCTCCACTCCTGTTTTTAACTCTTGATGTCTCAGGTCTTGTCTCAAACTTGGGTCACCAACACTAAACTCAAACGTCTTACTGCTCTCGAGTTGTCTGGTGGGTTTCTAAGCCATTAAACTTTGTCACTTTTATTTAAAGTATGTGACCCCATGGAGCAGACCATCAGCTGCTATTGGTGTCTCTCCTTTATCTCAGATGCCAGAGGTCACTCTTGACACCCCCCTCAACTAATCCAAAACTCTCTTGTCACCTAATAAGAGATTGAGGCATCCTGGTGCAGCATGGCTATAGAGATTTTTTAATTCCTCACAAAGCCTTCATTATGTTAGAAACAATGCCCAGTACTAATACTAAATGATATCTCATACTTAGACCCTTGAGGACATAGCTGATCTACTAGCAGATAAATTTAGCTCTAACTTCACGCCCACCCTACATTCCAAGATCTCATACCCACATGTGCATCTCCCCAAGATCTTCCATGAAAAGTCCTGAAGGCTATCCAAGTCCAAGAATACTTCTCATATTGGGATGCTTACTGGCCAGCCTGAAACAAGTTGTCAGACCACCTGCAGAAGCTATTTAATGTCAGCCTGCAAACAAGCTTTGTGTCAGATTAATGGAGGGCAGCAACTGTCTTTCCATTGCCCAAATGTGGGGTGCCAGTGGACTAGGGAAATTATAGATCCATAAGTCTGACCAACCTTATCTGTAAAGCTATGGAAAGGATCATTATGGAATTAATAAATAATGACATAGATGACCTAGAAACCCATGACCCATGCCAGTACAGATTTGTTAAGGTTACATCTTGCCTGCTTAACCTGGTCAACTTCTTTGAGAAGGTTATTGAAGCAATAGATGAGGGCAAAGAGGGCAAATCAGTATGTTTTGCATATCTAGATCTCACAAAGATGCTCAATAACTTCACACATGAAGATGTCTTAGATAAAACAATCCCATCTAAATGTTAATCCCATTGTAACTCATTGGATAGCAAACTGGCTCACAAATGGAAGTTAAGGTTTACTGCTCTCTCTCTCTTACAAAAGATTTGTCACTTATGCCAGTCCTCTTTGGCATTTACTACTCAGAAGTCAAAGCTACTGTTGAGCTGACTAAGTCTGCAGTGGCTGTAAACTTGGTGCCATCATAAACTCCCCAGAGGATACTAAAATCTACCAAGGTGACCTTTCTTAAACCTATAGCTGATGTCAAAGCCATGAAGTAAAACTGAATTCTAGGAAATGTTTAATAGTATCCTTTGACAAGCAAGAAGTCCCTTTTGACTGTCACATTGACAATCCACCCCTTAAAACTAATCCAGTAGGTAGAGACCTAGGAGCATATGTAGCCAACAAACTGTCCATTAATTGCCATATATTCAATATTGAAAGTGCTTTTTTCATTGCACAGCTTATTACTAAGAATATGACTTCCAGGTCCTGGGATCTGATCATTCCACTGTGTTTTGCATTCATTAGGCTGATCATTGTAACATGCTCTTAAGTGTGTATGTATCCAAACGTTTGACACAACTTTAATGCCCACAACAGTTTCTTACTAAGAAAATCAAGGCCTTAAATCGTGAAAACTGTGTAGACCATCTCAAAACCTTGCCCTCTTCTTGTTCTCATACTCTAAGGGGCTATCTCTGCTTCACATACAGAGGCTCAGTAGTCCCTATCCTGTCAGACCTACTGAACATTCACAAGTCCAATGGGGTATAAGCACGCACTCAAGAGATCTAAATTGCTTTTACAACATAAAGTGGATATAAAAAGTGTACACACCCCTGTTAAAATGCCAGGTTTTTGTGATATAAAAAAAAATGAGACCACAATAAATAATTTCAAAACTTTTCCACCTTTAATGTGACCTATAACCTGTACTATTCAATTGAAAAACAAACAAATCTGTTAGGGGGAAAATATAAAAAATAAAAAACATACAATAAGCTGGTTACATAAGTGTGCACACCCTTAAACTAATACTTTGTTGAAGCACCTTTTAATTTAATTACAACATTAAGTCTTCTTGGGTAGGAGTCTATCAGCATGGCACATCTTGACTTGGCAATATTTGCCCACTCTGCCTTGCAAAAGCCCTCCAAATCTGTCAGAATGAGAGGGCATCTCATGTGCACAACCCCCATCAGGTCACCCCACAGATTTTCTACTGGATTTAGGTCTGGGCTCTGGCTGGGCCATTCCAAAACATTAATTTTCTTCTGGTGAAGCCATTCTTTTGTTGATTTGGAGGGGTCATTGTCATGCTGAAAGATGAAATTCTTCTTTATCTTCAGCATTCTAGCAGATGCCTGAAAGTTTTGGGCCAAAAGTGAATGGTGTTTGGACCTGTTGATAATGCCCTCCACCTTGAATAAAGCCCCTCTTCCAGCTGAAGAAAAGCAACCCCAAAGCATGATACTGCCACCACCATGCTTCACCGTGGGGATGGTGTTCTTTTGGTAATGTAAAGTGTTGTTTTTGTGCCAAACGTACCTTTTTGAATTGTGGCCAAAAATTTGAACTTTGGTCTCATCAGACCATAACACATTTTCCCACATGATTTTGGGAGACTTGATGTATTGTTTTGCAAATTTTAGCTGGTCCTGGATGTTTTTCTGTGTAAGAAAAGGCTTCTGTCTTGCAACCCTACCCCATAGTCCAGACATATGGAGAATACAGGAGATTGTTGTCACATTAGTACACAACCAGTACTTGCCAGAAATTCCTGTAGCTCCTTCAGTGTTGCTGTAGTTCTCGTGGCAGCCTTCCTGACCAGTTTTTGTCTTGTCTTTTCATCAATTTTGGAGGGACTTCCAGTTCTTTGCAACATCACTGTTGTCCCATATTTTCTCCACTTTTTGATGACGGTCTTCACTGTGTTCCATGGTATATCCAATGCTGTGGAAATTTGTTTGTACCTTTCTCTTCCCTTTGATGCTTTGTAAGCTCTCTGCGAACCATGGCTTTTGCTGTAGCAGGCAACTGAGTAAATGCCAGGAAAATCCTACTAGGACAGCTGAACTTTATTTGGGGTTAATCAGAGTGTCTTTAATTGATGGCAGGTGTGTACCCAAGAATACCGAATGCTGTAATTAAATCAAAAGGTGCTTCAACAAAGTATTAGTTTAAGGGTGTGCACACTTATGCAACCAGCTTATTGTATGTTTTTTATTTGTTATATTTTTTCCCGTAACAGATTTGTTTTTCAGTTGAATTGTACAGGTTATAGGTCACATAGAAGGTGGGAAAAGTTTTGAAATGATTAATTGTGGTCTCATTTTTTAATATCATAAAAACCTGCCATTTTAACAGGGGTGTGTACACTTTTTATATCCACTGTAAGTAAAACATTTTGGAGGGTGTGATACATGTTATAGACAATACCAGTTCTTTGAAAACATTTTTCTCTTCACATAAAGCAAAGCACTTCTCGTACACTATTCAAATGTAATCTGGAAGAATGGATGGATAACCGCTAATTCACTAGATAGAAACAACATGTAAATGTTCTGCTTGTCTCTGGTTTATTCACACTTAAATATAAGGGAAACAAACTTCATATGAATGTATGGTTAGGCTTCAAAATATCTCATAGTTCATAGGTACTTACTAGGCTACTGATCCTATTTCAATGTCCTACTGGTATCCCTGACCTAACACCTAAAATGCCTGCTGCAGCCATTCCCGTGGTATTTTGTAAACATGGGATACATACCTAAGTGTTATGACCCCTGCCCCCCCCCCAAGATGGTCATGGTGGTACAATACTGATGCTCCTACTGTTCCCCAGCTCTTTAAGTACTAGGCTCACTAGTCAAAGCAAGGTCACCTGAGTAACAGTCAAATCAGGGCTTCTTCCCTCTGTGCCATGGAGCTAGCAAACTTTATCATATACTTTGCAAGCACTCTTCAGATTTTAAGACTGACATTTATAGGAACTAAACCTTTAGGAGGCTTGCTGGAGGTCTAATATCTCTGTGGCACCGTAAAGCACCTTCCTGTGTCTCAGATTTGTACAATTCTCATAAACTTATATTGGATTGTAACTTACATTGGGCCACATTCATGCATGCGGACACTGAAATTCAACCATGCTGCAAGTGTACAGTGCAAAGTAGGACAGAAAGTCTCAGCAATTATAGTTTTTAGCTCCTCCTCCTCCTTTTATGCTGTTCATATGCACAAAACATCCTGTTGTGCTACTGTTGCATCTGCATATTTGGAAATTTCTTTTTGGGGTATGTTAACATTCCTGAATCTTTCATTTATAGTGTTTATTTTAATTTTCTAATAGAGCTAGACCTGCTTAGCTAACAGCTCTGTTACAGTCAAGAAGAATGCCAAATCAAACAAAAGACAGTTTAATAGCACACCTAGACAGTCTAAGCAGTATGTCTTTGAGGTAAATGAAGAAATCACAGTGCCTACAAATATCTCTATAAGGACGCAAGGAAAATACGCAGACTACCCTCTCGACATCTGCAAGCTAGGCTCAGACTCTGATCCCTGTAGCTGAGAAGTAACAGAATCAACTCTGTACCCAGAAGAAGTATAGGTCCATCCCACCTTATTGATGCCATGTTGCTCAAACAACTGATTCATTGTCCTAGTGCACTGAAATTTAATCTCATCAATAACCCTGAGAAGTATATCACCAAATGCATTGACAGTAACAAAAATGCCATAGCCAGTGATATTCAGGGGTGGGGGACCCCTTGACCTTCAGATGCCCTCTTTGTATATTTGGAGGCCACACAGTGAAAAACAAAGGGCAATAATCAGTATTATGTTAAACAGATATCTCCACACCTCCATGCATCAGTAGCCCATTATAAAAACATTTCAAAGAAACCATGTGGTAAAATGTTTCTCTCTGGCAAACCAGCATTCAGTAAATAAACGGTTTTTGAAATGGCACTTTACAGATACTACTACAGACAATGCCCTATTTCAAAATATCTGTAGTTATTTCCATTTCACCAAAAAAGATTTCAGATTTTAGTAAGGACTGATTCGTGCTTGTGTAGTTATTATAGTTTTATAACACACACACAAGCGCGCGTGCGCATACACACACACACACAGACACTCACACGCATTCATGCACATGCACACACATGCACACACAAAGAATTGACACCTTAAAAAGTTTCCTTATCATGCCATTAACTCAGAATTTCATATTCTACCAACTCACATCCTGACACAATATAACTGACTTTCAAACTTGTTTACTGACTGTCAGACTTGTTCAACTGATTGCTAACTTTTAAAATTTTTTGTACTATGTATATTGGATTCTGCAAATGTGAAATTGGGGCTTTTCTCCTCGGGCCTCCAGTGAAAATGGACCTTCTTAGCTCAGTCGGACACTCCTGGTAAACAAATGTAAAATAAAAATAAAAAATAAAAAATAAAAATATTGACATAGAGCTAGAATATTATTGCAGAAGCTGATCACAGAAGTACTTCAGAATGCAGGTCATTTAACACCACCTCCTCAGCATCTGATGACATACATGTTGTCAGTATCACTGCATCAGATCAGAGATGACACATTACATGTTTACTGTCACCATCACCCCTACAGCTTTATCAGAGATGCACTGCTCAAGGCATACCGTAACTGGAGAAGCTACACTGAGATGCACCATGCATTGTATATGGGCTGCACAAAATCCTCGGCCTAACAGCTAATGTAACACAATTCAAGTGTGCAGAAGTGCACTGTTCAGTATATGTCGATTGTTCCCATCTTGCAAGATCTTACTTACAGATACATCACTCATTACATGTGGGTTGTCTTTATCATCCCTGGAGCTGATCTGAAAGGTACTGTAGTCATATATGTAAACTGTCCAGATTTTCGCAGAATGTCCAGATTTTTGCCTCATATTTTTGGCCCATTCCTCATAAAATTTATGGTTTTCTGTCAAATTACTGAGGATTGATATAACTGAATAATGTCATACATTTGAGTTTCAGACATAATTTCCTTCAGAAAATGCATGCTAAGACAAATGCTGTTATTCTAGCAACTTTCTAAGTCTATAAGAGCAGTAGTTAGCACTGCCCCTAATTTTGGGCATTTGACCCCCCCCCCATTATTTTAGGCTTTGCCCAGATTTCTTGTGCTAAGAGGTTGAGAGGTTTGACTTCAGTGCATGCAGCTAAGCACCATCCCCACAGAAAGCCCATAGAGCAGTGATGGCAAACATGTGAAACGCGTGTCAAAGGTGACACGCCACGACGTTTTGGGTGACACGCCAGCATTCACCAACACACGAGTTACCAAATACACTGCTTTTACATTCGTTGCTCATGTGAAGTGCACTGAATTATTTCATGCCAGTAGCTTTTCACACACCAAACACAAAAAGTTCACCATCACTGCCATAGGGGCTACTCAGTTAACTTACTTTAATTGACACACTAGGTCCACCAGGCCTGTGACCTGTTTTCAGGGAAGACCCTCCCAGGCAGTATTTATATAGACAAGGAGTAATTTGGCCAGGATGCCCATCACATTCCCTTATTCTTTGCAGTATTTGTCATGAGGTGTTCCTCATCCCCCTAAGCTATCACCATTCCAAGTAGCTTGGATCTTGTATAAGGTCATGTGCAAAGGACAGCATGTCTGGAGTGCAGCACCTCACCCTGATGCAGAACCAGTATTGGTACATGAATTATTTCTTCTGGTGTGGGGATAGGAACCATAGCCTTTTCATCTTCCTAGAGCTAAAGGCAACTGTGTTATCTGCTGAGCCACTGTCTTGCAATATCAATGCAGTCAAACTAGATGTAATAACAGACTAGCTGCAGAAAAAAATACATTAGAAGACTAATTTAAAATTGTAAGGATCTTCATACTTTCTATATACAGAGACCCTACACTTCAGGAATAAGAATTCATAGATAGCATTTCCTGCTCCCCCCTCTTTGCTGGGTAAGAAAACATTATAAATACCAGCAAGTATTTTCTGTATGTGATTTCTGGTTTTCTTTCTCCCACTGCAGTCGGTTCTTTCCTTTATGTAAAAAAAATTATACATGAATATTTTTTCCACACTTGTTTAACTTTTTCACACTGGATATCAGCTGCTCTTTTCAGCTGTTTAAACAGTACCAGACAGGTTCCATTCTGACATGTTCACCATAGTTACAGGGTCAGGGTTCATCTTCAGATTAGGCAGTGACAGCATGTGGTAGTGTAGCTGATGGCCTGCATGAAGTCTAATTTCCTGTAATGCAGTCTGCCATCCGTTATCACCGTAACCCGGTGATCATCACAAAAAAATTAATTTCCTCTCTAGCCAGCTGATACTTTTTTCCTAAAACACATTTCTCGAAGGGGCAGAGAGAATTCATGAGAATAATGATGTAAGATTTTATAAGAGCAAGCCTGCTGATGTATTTTCTTTTCATTGGGTGGATTCTGTTTTCTGTGTGTGTGTGTGTGTGTGTGTGTGTGTGTGTGTGTGTGTGTGTGTGTGTGTGTGTGTGTGTGTGTGTGTGTAGCTATATATATTTATATATATTTATATAGATATATATATATATATATATATATATATATATATATATATATATATATATATAGAGAGAGAGAGGTTCATAGGTTGGTACTGGGCTATCTATATATATCTGGTTCCCCTTCACAAGTTCGAATGGATGGAAGCTCGAAATTCATAATCTCGAGACCAGAATCTCGAACTTCCATTCACTCAAAATTGTGAATGGGAGCCTTAGGTCCCCCTGTACCCTAGCAGTTTAAATGTGAATGTTCCGTGATCGCACTATAGCAGAGGAATGGAAAATCTTCTGTTTTGCCCTTATGCGTATAGCGTGGAATGGGAGATTTCCCTTTCCTTCACTGTAGTGCGATCTCGGGAGTAGGTGTATTTAAGTAGGGGGGCGTGGGGGTGCAGGGGGGTAGAAGCCCCCGTGCGAAAACATTTGAAAGGTGTTAATTTTTTTTTTTGTCCCTTTCATATGTTCGAGTTTCTCTAAATTTGAGATTCTGGTTTCGAGTTTATGACTTTCAAGTTTAGAGAAATATGATCATATGAAGTGGAACTATATATATATATATATATATATATATATATATATATATATATATATATATATATATATTATATATATATATATATATATATATTTTTTTTTTTTAATTAGCTAGTTTATTACTTATTTTAAAACAGCAACTACAAGTCTTGATAACTTAAGAAAAGTAATGCTTTCAATTTTTAAATTACACTTCTGTGAGAAAAAAAAAACATTCTTTATCCCGATTCCTAAGTGCTGCTTTCTAGCATTAAGATAGAAGCTACTTGCAGATGTAACTACTGGACAGAAATGCTAACTTTGAACTAAAAGTGGTAGTATGCACAGCATCAAAACACACGACTAACAATCTGCAGAGTTCTGTAAAATAATTTGCACAACTATGGGTTTGTGGGAAGAGTACTTCTACCTTCACAGCTGTTTGTTAAATGTTTGTCTGTGATGAAGACATAGGCTTGGAAGGAAGGAAGGAAGGGGTAAAACATAAAAGATACGTGGTTTGGACAGCTGTATTTATGTGAAAGCTGTATTTATATGACTAGTTCAATAGGGGTATGAGTTTGTAGGAGGCTTAGAGAAATAGGATGTTTCAACAATAGTTAGGCAGCCTGGGATAGTTCTGTGGTTCAGAGAAAGGGAAATGATTCAGCCAGGGCCATGAAAGCGACCAAAAGATTTCAGATTTTAGTAAGGACTGATTCGCTTGTGTAGTTATTATAGTTTTATAACACACACACAAGCGCTGCAAGCGCATACACACACACACAGACACACACACGCATTCATGCACATGCACACACATGCACACACAAAGAATTAACACCTTAAAAAGTTTCCTTATCATGCCATTAACTCAGAATTTCATATTCACCAACTCACATCCTGACACAATATAACTGACTTTCAAACTTGTTTACTGACTGTCAGACTTGTTCAACTGATTGCTAACTTTTAAAATTTTTTGTACTATGTATATTGGATTCTGCAAATGTGAAATTGGGGCTTTTCTCCTCGGGCCTCCAGTGAAAATGGACCTTCTTAGCTCAGTCGGACACTCCTGGTAAACAAATGTAAAATAAAAATAAAAAATAAAAATAAAAATATTGACATAGAGCTAGAATATTATTGCAGAAGCTGATCACAGAAGTACTTCAGAATGCAGGTCATTTAACACCACCTCCTCAGCATCTGATGACATACATGTTGTCAGTATCACTGCATCAGATCAGAGATGACACATTACATGTTTACTGTCACCATCACCCCTACAGCTTTATCAGAGATGCACTGCTGAAGGCATACCGTAACTGGAGAAGCTACACTGAGATGCACCATGCATTGTATATGGGCTGCACAAAATCCTCGGCCTAACAGCTAATGTAACACAATTCAAGTGTGCAGAAGTGCACTGTTCAGTATATGTCGATTGTTCCCATCTTGCAAGATCTTACTTACAGATACATCACTCATTACATGTGGGTTGTCTTTATCATCCCTGGAGCTGATCTGAAAGGTACTGTAGTCATATATGTAAACTGTCCAGATTTTCGCAGAATGTCCAGATTTTTGCCTCATATTTTTGGCCCATTCCTCATAAAATTTATGGTTTTCTGTCAAATTACTGAGGATTGATATAACTGAATAATGTCATACATTTGAGTTTCAGACATAATTTCCTTCAGAAAATGCATGCTAAGACAAATGCTGTTATTCTAGCAACTTTCTAAGTCTATAAGAGCAGTAGTTAGCACTGCCCCTAATTTTGGGCATTTGACCCCCCCCCATTATTTTAGGCTTTGCCCAGATTTCTTGTGCTAAGAGGTTGAGAGGTTTGACTTCAGTGCATGCAGCTAAGCACCATCCCCACAGAAAGCCCATAGAGCAGTGATGGCAAACCTGTGAAACGCGTGTCAAAGGTGACACGCCACGACGTTTTGGGTGACACGCCAGCATTCACCAACACACGAGTTACCAAATACACTGCTTTTACATTCGTTGCTCATGTGAAGTGCACTGAATTATTTCATGCCAGAAGCTTTTCACACACCAAACACAAAAAGTTCACCATCACTGCCATAGGGGCTACTCAGTTAACTTACTTTAATTGACACACTAGGTCCACCAGGCCTGTGACCTGTTTTCAGGGAAGACCCTCCCAGGCAGTATTTATATAGACAAGGAGTAATTTGGCCAGGATGCCCATCACATTCCCTTATTCTTTGCATTATTTGTCATGAGGTGTTCCTCGTCCCCCTAAGCTATCACCATTCCAAGTAGCTTGGATCTTGTATAAGGTCATGTGCAAAGGGCAGCATGTCTGGAGTGCAGCACCTCACCCTGATGCAGAACCAGTATTGGTACATGAATTATTTCTTCTGGTGTGGGGATAGGAACCATAGCCTTTTCATCTTCCTAGAGCTAAAGGCAACTGTGTTATCTGCTGAGCCACTGTCTTGCAATATCAATGCAGTCAAACTAGATGTAATAACAGACTAGCTGCAGAAAAAATACATTAGAAGACTAATTTAAAATTGTAAGGATCTTCATACTTTCTATATACAGAGACCCTACACTTCAGGAATAAGCATTTATAGATAGCATTTCCTGCTCCCCCCTCTTTGCTGGGTAAGAAAACATTATAAATACCAGCAAGTATTTTCTGTATGTGATTTCTGGTTTTCTTTCTCCCACTGCAGTCAGTTCTTTCCTTTATGTAAAAAAAATTATACATGAATATTTTTTCCACACTTGCTTAACTTTTTCACACTGGATATCAGCTGCTCTTTTCAGCTGTTTAAACAGTACCAGACAGGTTCCATTCTGACATGTTCACCATAGTTACAGGGTCAGGGTTCATCTTCAGATTAGGCAGTGACAGCATGTGGTAGTGTAGCTGATGGCCTGCATGAAGTCTAATTTCCTGTAATGCAGTCTGCCATCCGTTATCACCGTAACCCGGTGATCATCACAAAAAAAATTAATTTCCTCTCTTGCCAGGTGATACTTTTTTCCTAAAACACATTTCTCGAAGGGGCAGAGAGAATTCATGAGAATAATGATGTAAGATTTTATAAGAGCAAGCCTGCTGATGTATTTTCTTTTCATTGGGTGGATTCTGTTTCTGGGCTATCTATATATATCTGGTTCCCCTTCACAAGTTCGAATGGATGGAAGCTTGAAATTCATAATCTCGAGACCAGAATCTCGAACTTCCATTCAATCAAAATTGTGAATAGGAGCCTTAGATCCCCCTGTACCCTAGCAGTTTAAATGTGAATGTTCCATGACCGCACTATAGCAGAGGAATGGAAAATCTTCCGTTTTGCCCTTATGCGTATAGCGTGGAATGGGAGATTTCCCTTTCCTTCACTATAGTGCGATCTCGGGAGTAGGTGTATTTAAGTAGGGGGGTGTGGGGGTGCAGGGGGGTGGAAGCCCCCCTGCGAAAACATTTGAAAGGTGTTCATTTTTTTTTTTTGTCCCTTTCATATGTTCGAGTTTCTCTAAATTTGAGATTCTGGTTTCGAGTTTATGACTTTCAAGTTTAGAGAAATATGATCATATGAAGGGGAACTATATATATATATATATATATATATATATATATATATATATATATATATATATATTTAATTAGCTAGTTTATTACTTATTTTAAAACAGCAACTGCAAGTCTTGATAACTTAAGAAAAGTAATGCTTTCAATTTTTAAATTACACTTCTGTGAGAAAAAGAGAAAAAAAAAAACATTATTTATCCCGATTCCTAAGTGCTGCTTTCTAGCATTAAGATAGAAGCTACTTGCAGATGTAACTACTGGACAGAAATGCTAACTTTGAACTAAAAGTGGTAGTATGCACAGCATCAAAACAGACGACTAACAATCTGCAGAGTTCTGTAAAATAATTTGCACAACTATGGGTTTGTGGGAAGAGTACTTCTACCTTCACAGCTGTTTGTTAAATGTTTGTCTGTGATGAAGACATAGGCTTGGAAGGAAGGAAGGAAGGGGTAAAACATGAAAGATACGTGGTTTGGACAGCTGTATTTATGTGAAAGCTGTATTTATATGACTAGTTCAATAGGGGTATGAGTTTGTAGGAGGCTTAGAGAAATAGGATGTTTCAACAACAGTTAGGCAGCCTGGGATAGTTCTGTGGTTCAGAGAAAGGGAAATGATTCAGCCAGGGCCATGAAAGCGACCAACGTTAAAGAATCATTTTAACCTGAACTTTAGCTGGATGCCAACCTGTCCAGCTTTTCTTGAAAGCAATGGTTAGGACAGATGAGAGGCATACCTCTCAACTGTCCAGATTTTCGACTGATATTTTTTGTCCATTCCCAATAGCATTTGTGGTTTTCTGGCAAATTATTGAAGATTGAAGTCATTAAATGATAATAAATAATGACAGACATTTGAGTTCCAAACTTTACATCCTTCAGAAAATAATAATACAAAATGTGTTATTCTATCAACAATCTACATTTATAGGAGCAATATTTAAAGTCTGTCTCTATATTTGGACCTTTGCCCCCCCCCCCCATTATTTTTGGCTTTGTCTAGATTTCTTTCTTTGAGACGTTGAGAGGTATGATGGGAGGGCAGGCAGATGGGATGAGCTTCTGTCTTCAAGGGTGATTGCATCAGGATAGGGAAAGGAATCTCACATTTTACAGATATGCTTTTTTTTTCCCCTGCAGGTTTTTCTAGTTTGGGAATTTTAAGTAGGGTCAGTATCACAGCTTTGCTGATGGAAGAGCAGGCAGGGACCCTCTGTGGTAGCATATCACTAAAGGGATGGCAGGTTAAAATGTTAGAAGGAGACTGCCCTTTTACACATCAGTGTGTTGGATGAGTGATGATTTGAAACACTGAAAATAATAACCTGTTCTCTAATTTGTTCTTAACCAGTAAATAAGCACAAGGCTGCAGCCATTTTTACCCAAGAATTTAGTACATGCGGTGTCTTTGTTTTGAGAGAGAGAGAGAGAGAAACTCATGCTTCATTTTCTAGGAGAAAAAGTTAAGATATATGTTTAGTTACAGGCCCAGTTTAAAAATTAGGTGTTTGTTTATTTTTTTTATACCTCTGACTACTACCAGATCAGCCATTGCAGCTTCCCTTTAACTTCCTATAGTATCATTAACTTATAATTGTACAAAGGCATAGAGCACTAGCTTGTGTTTAACAATGGGAGACCAGTAACTTCTGGACTGCTGAGAAAGTTAATTGTGAGGAGGCTGTCAGTTCTGCATATGCAAGCGTTCTTATGATCCAACCTTGGCAGTCACCTATTATTTGAATTATCATTGCATGTGAGGAAATTGGATGCCTGTCAAATCACTTAGAAGAACTTCTGTTGCACTTATACTGTTGCATTCTTGTTATGATTTCTATCTGATACATGTAAGAACATAATAACCCAGTAGCTTTTAGATACAGGTATGCGCCACTTAATGTCCTGGATAGATTTTATCCCATAGAACGCTAAGCAGCTCGGACGTTAAGCGAACACCATATTCTTTACATTGTGCTTCTCTTAACATCCTTCTGCACAATGTCTGACTGCATTTACATCTGCTTAGTATAGTATGGACATAAATGCAGTCGGATGTTGTTCGGAAGGACATTAAGCGATGCACACCTTTACATATAACAATGTCTTTCATGTGAAGACTGTTGGGTTAACATTAGAGTATGTATCATACACATGTGAATCATTCCTTTATAGTCAATATTGATAAGGGCAATTTATTATTGAGTACAATTCCCACTTTGGGATGTAGCTCTCTAAATGTATCAGACAGTTACAAAGACTCTAGAGGGTCCTAACCAAAAAGATTACAAGCATAAAGTCCCTGAGCTACTGAGAGAGACTGGCAGCTCTATCCCCTTTTTCAATATCTTATAGACTTTTGAGGTGAGATCTCTGTCTTACTTACAGTGATTGTCCTGGACATCCTGTTTCTCCACAAGTCCAGTATCTCCACCAATACTAGAACCAGGGAACTAAAATTTTCCCAACAGATAAAACAGAATGGAGGAATAGGTCTAAACCCTAGCATCTGCCAAACCTTTGGAATAAACCTCCCCTGCATGTTAATCTGTGTGACTTGTTATTTTCCTTTAAATGTAAACTAGATGACTGGATGGGTATCTATACATATAACCCAGGATTGATCAGGATGGCCCTTCTGAAGAAAGGAGGTGCTGCCTGAAGGAGGATTGTGGCAAGGCACGAATAGTCATCAGACTCAGTGAGACGCAGCGGCCTTAAAATGTTTATGAACCTATACGTTCTATTACATTAAAGACTCCTCTGTGACACTGAATTGCTTAGGTAAGTGTGTATGTGCATGTGTGTGTGTGTGTGTGTGCACATGTATGCGTGTGTGTGTGTGTGTGTGTGTGTGTGTGTGTGTGTGTGTGTGTGTGTGTGTGTGTGTGTGTGTGTGTGTATTTGTAACATGGATAACTTGCTGGAATCAACTATTTTCTGAAGATATATGCTACCATACTTCTATTTTAAGGTTAGGATGGATGCTAAATTTGCTATGATGCTATCAGTAACAAGTGAGTGGTGGATCGAGTGAACAGTGACTTTATTTTTATCATTTTTTATCTGTTGTTCACCATCCATCAAGCTCACACCTATCCATTACAGTCATCAAATCCTGAGCCAAGAGTGGGCCAGGGAAGACACCTTTCAAGCAACCAGCAGGAATTTCTCCCTTTATAACTCTAGCCCTCCTCAGCACCTGATGTTTGTGCTTGCCAATGCGTACAACCTACTATGCCTTCCCTTGTGAGTGTACATGCACACACACTATGAAGGGTATGTCACAAATAAGGCTTAACTACATGCCATGCACCTCACCAGTAGTTGCCAGCATTGCAGTGTGCTAGACCTTCTCTCTCCAGAACGGCTATCCATTTATTTGCATTATGGGACTGGTTCAGCTGAATTGCCGTCTTGTGAGTACAAATCAGATGGAACAGCTTTCCATTTTAAACGTATTAGTCCTGTGTAACTCAGAAGGCTACTCAGAAAACTGCTTGGTTGTGTCAGTCCTTTAGCTGATGATAAATCCCAACCAAGTTTCTAAAAATTGGGATAAATTTCATTGCCCAATGTTTGTAAAGTGAGTGGTTGCAGTCTGTTAAATTACTTTTGCCTAGTCTGCTTTTTCAGTTATTAGCTAAAGTGCTGCACTGGGGTCTTAGAGAGAAGTAATGCACCTTAACTATGGCATCTTCTCCCAGACTCACTGTGTCTAATGCCAAGCAGTAGCAGCATTAGCACCACCTGCAACTTCACTGATAACGTGGACAATGTCACAGTAGCAAATAAGTTGTCGTACGATTGCATATGAAAATTACAGAATCAGTTATAATAAATACTGTCTACATCATTTTCATCAGTTCTTGCATGAGTTAAGAGGCAGCAGAGGTTAAGTATCAAATAAATCACTTCAAGCATGTGAACACTGTAGAGCAAGTCATCATAACAAGTGTTATTTACGTTGTTCACATCATGAGATATCTGTGGTGATACAGACAGATACATCAAGTTCAAATGATGCTTTACCATGCTTACATTGCTAAGAAGTATGTATACATAGCATTTCATACTGATTCTGTGCAATGTAGTGGTTTCTTAATAGGTAACATGTAAAGGATAGGTATCGCAGTCTGATAGACCAACCTGAGAAGTGAAACAGGTGAAAAATTAAGAGGTATCAGAAGACAAAGGAGAACAGCAGATGCCTTAAGGTCTACACAAGTGTCTTCTATAATAGTAAACAACAGATCAGAAAGCAAACTTATCAGACCTTTTGTTTATAGAAGGAACTACAGGAAGATTTTTCTTAGGAAATGGAGTGCATATTGTACTAGATACCCATAGCAACTAATTTCCCATCACTAACACTGCAATGCAGCATGAAAGGAGGAGTTGAATTTACCATCTTCAGATGAGACATTAAACCAAGGTCCCATATTCCTGAGTTTGCACTAGCCCAGGTGGATATCAAAGATCCAAAAGCACTTGACAAAAATAGTAGAAGAATTTCTCCAGTACCCTAGACATATTTCCTCTAGACATTATAAATATCACATTCGGTTTCCAATGAAAATAGATAATAAGTTTAGTGGGACTAACTCAGTGAACAAAACATATTTAAAAAATAACTAGCTAAATACATAGAAACAGATTGTACTTTCTTTCTGGAGCAGGGGGGCACCTGTGATTAACTTGATAAGTTAATTTGGAAAGATTGTGGGAAATGGGGGACATATGAAATTAAATGTGCAAAAACTGGTATGGGGTGTGGGATGATAGGTCATTTCTGTGTTGATTGCGTAATGAAAAATAGAGGGTACATCTAACAAGAGGAACAGGATGTTCCAGTAGAAAAAGACATGGAAGGAACATAGTGTCTTTAGAAGATCTGTATGACATTTGAATAGGGTAGTGGTAGACCTGAAATGGAAAATTAGGTAACTTACTTGCAAAACTGCAGGGAAATTAGAATGAAAGAAGTTCAGACATATGTGCAACTTTTAAATGAGTATCATTGATGGTAGAATGCTAGAATAAGGCAGAGTGTAAGAGGGAGATAGAGATCTATCATGTAAATGAAAAGAGAATAAGGCACTGGTTTGAAATATCATTGTATGTCGATTGTACAGAATGATGCAGGGGGGTAGACATTACATATCTTCAAAGTAAGATGGAGGCGGTACAACTGGAACTGAGCAGAAATTTCTTGGAATATCCTACTACCTCTTTAGTGGATATGGTAAATGTAGACACTGATAAGAGAGGAATGGAATACCTTTGTTATTTGAATGTGGATAATTGACATCTGAACATTTAAGTCTATGGCAGTCCTTCCATTATCCTAAGTCCTAAACTCATCTTTACCAGATCAGTATAGATCAGTCCTCTCCACTCTTGCCAAGGTACTTTGAAAATGTCTTTATCAACTCAATATATGAACCATATCTGCTTTGCCAAAATCAATACAGTGCCCTAAAAAGGCATAACTCCATTACTGCCTTTCACACAATCACAGTTAATATATACTGTAGTATGAATAAATGCAAAGTAACCAAAGCCATATTTGTAGACCTTGCCCAGGCTTTCAACTCCAAGTTACATGCAAAGCTACAGCAATTACTCCCATATCTTGGTATTGCAAATAATTCACTGCAGTAGTTCCCAAGAATGCCTTGAAGGCAGGATTTTAAGAGTGCATGATTCCACCCATTCAGTTACCAATCCTCTGCCCACTGTTGTTTCACAATGATTAGTCATTGGGCCTCCTTAGTTCTCACTCTTTATTAATAGCATTCCAAATATATTTGTCTTCAGAAACTATCTTTTCTATTCCAACTATGTTTTATCTAGTCTTCTAACAGTATATATTGCAATGTTACAAAAGATCTGCCATTGAACATGATCTGTTTTCCAAAGTGGCTTACAGCAATTTGTCTGATACTCAACCTTAAAAACAAAATTCATGCTATTAGGCACTCACAATAATTTGATTCTCACATATCACTTCCCTCACTACTCATTAGGTTCCCTGTTTAATGAGCTCATAGTTTTAAATAATTAGGCATCCAGAGAGATCTAGCACTCTCTTTAAATCCTTTAAATTATAAGTCAACTACAAAATAGCATGCATTTCAGATCTAAAACGAAAACCCTTTAGAAAAGTAAACATTAAGTTCTGTTAACATCAGTCTAACCCAAGTCCTGCATTGTGTTTTACATGTTGCTCTCAGCTCAAAAAGTAACAGACAAAACAGTAGATCTGATGAGAAGTGGTACATCTTCAATATCCTCTAAGACTGATGCAGCAGACAGTAAGTCCACTTCACAGATAAAACTCTCTCAGCTGCCTAGACCCTTCTGTGTTCTCTTCCCATCACCTGTCACTCGCCTGTCACTCTCCAGTAAGTCATTGCTGCACTTCACAACTAGTTAAAGGAAAGTGGCTCCAGGCTACATCACTCATTTTTTTTTTTTTGGGGGGGGGGTTATTGATCATAGTTTAATTGGATATTGTCCGAATACTATAAATTTCTTTTTTCCTTCGATCTTCCTTTGCCATGAGAAAACATTTTTTCCAGTTTTCTTTTAGTAAATTATGTATATTATTTTTATATCACTGGGCCTAAGCCCTTGTTTGGGGAGTGCTTCTGCAGTTGGAGTGTTTCATACGGCAACAAATGCATACACAATTTGTATTGTTTGTGTTGTGGAAGCAGACAATCTCTAGAATGCAGAACGATTCTCACTGCTCACATAACTTGCCTGCCTCAGGTACATCAGTTTGCACAACTGTGAGAAAATGCAGTTCACAGAAAGCTGTGGTCGCAGTGAGAAAGACCTCATTATATTGACTCATTAGCAAATCTCTGAATTGCCCTTGTTTAATGCAAGCTCTATCTGACCTGCAACAGTGGTAGTGTTTACCATGGCAGCCTGTGTATCACGTTGTCAAAAGCACCCTCTATGCTTACACGCACACACTCCCAGGTATTCCTACACACTGACACATCCACTCAACATTAACCCTCCAAAAGTTGATCAGACTTACGGACACACTCACTAATGCACACTCTGATACGCACACACACACAATTCCATGTTTAACCTCCCCTAGTGGGACAACTCAGGCAGACAGATGGACTGACACACACACACACACACACACACACACACACACACACACACACACACACGTATCTTCACTGAACGTACATGCATTGCTGCCTCTTCCATTGGATCATATTTTGATGATGTTAACTTTTTACTCCTTCTGCGGAAATCTACACAGCCAAATGGTTCTCTGAATCACTTGGCAGAGTTTATTCAAAGTCGCTGGCAATTCTGGGAGAAACCACATGGCTAATTAGCATCACCATTCCTAATAAAACAGACACACATGCTTTCTTCCAAAGTACACATACTGAGTCCCTTTAGTTTCTTTTCAGAAATGTTTTGCTGCAGATTCTCTGTTGTTATTGTTCTCCTTTTCTGCTTAAACTCTCTTACATTCATATAAATGGAGATGAATGCAGTACTGCAACCATTTTAATTATTGTTTCAAATTACTAGATTTATTAAAGTAAGAATTGTAATCCTTAATAATTTTAAACTTTTAAATTAGGGAGAGCACATCTCTCAGGCTTCTGCTTCAGAAGTAAGGGCTGGAGTTTAAAAAGGTAGACAATATTTGGGAAAAAAATATAGATTTTTCTTTATAACTGGTAATATTTTGTTGTTAAGCGGATGAGGAAATAAAAAATAATGAAGTGACTAGTTGTAATGAAACTGTTTTATGTTGTTTTGTAATAGGTTGGTGTTTTTTAAAAGGCATGCAGTAACATTTTGAAACAGTATTGGGGAATTGCTGAACTGCAAGGAGAGTAAGGTGGTTACGTGTAATTTTTCTTTGAGGTCATTCGAGTAAGTAGTGAGAACCAGCATAAAGATGAACCTGGAAAGTCCTAGTGGTTTATTGTGTAATTAGAGGTTTTTTGAAGTGGTTGTATAACGTTGCTCATACTCCAGTTTTAATAACCTTTTCTGTGTTTTTTTTTTTTCAGATGACCCAGAAAGAGCAGTCTGGCTGTTTTCTGACCAACATGCAAAGAACTATACAAGCCTGCTTCTGAGCGCAGATGGGGAGACATTATATGTTGGAGCTCGGGAAACCCTTTTTGCCCTAAATGTTTCTACCATCTGGAACAGTGCACCTTACCACACAGTAAGTTCAAGTTTCTATTAGGAATGATGTAATGTCACTCTCTGAAAGAGTATGGAACTGTTTTACATTGAAGTACATGCCTCTGACAGCTTCTGTAGAATATATGCAGAGAACACTCTGTTTTTATATCACCTTTATAAGGTTACACACAATACATAGGTGCTGTGCATACATGACAACCATGGAGATTGTCAGGTGTGATTTATGGCATTTGAGCAGTACTGCTGAGAATGCAATACTTTATCCAGGCATAGGCTGCTGTGCTCCATATTCGTGAAATGCTGTTTGTGTCTTAGTTAATATGCACTAGCTCTTATAGTTTAATGAGACTGCATGTATATCTGTAAATGGATTAAAATGCCTTTTCTGTAGTGTTATATTCATCTTATGAGTTGCATGAGCTGACACAGCATCTTAATAATATATTAAGTCACTTTCAGTTGGGCTAGGATTGTCACTGCGTAGGCACTGTTTCAGAGAAGAAAACTTCATTCCATTGAATGGCTTTGGTACAGTACAGTGCACCTTGAAAGTGACACTTGGAATAAAGTTACACATTGTGTTTGTTTTTCTAAACATTGTTATGGAACAGCAGGAGAAGATGCATTTCAAAGATCTAGAAGTGTATAGAAGGCATAGCTTCATAGGTAAGAACTAGGCTAGCTGACCTTGTGTGCCATTTTAAGCCTAGCCAGTTTCCATTTTTGTACTCAAATTAACTTATCCTATTTGGTTAGAGATTGGCCTTACCCATTCTATGGTCAATAATTATATATTACCCCTGATAGGAATAACTGGGATTATACCATAGATACTTTGAGAAGACCCATGCATGGGATAAAGCATATAGGAGCTGCTCTTGTTCATTATTAGTACAGGGGCAGTCCTGGGGCAGTCCTGGGGTATATGTTCTGTTTCCTATCCATATATCTATGTTACATTTGAAAACGGACAGGGATGAGCTTTGTTATTTATTTATTTATTTATTTATTTGGCATTTGTTTACAGGGAAAGTCCAGCTGGGTTATGAGGTACCCATTTTCAGCAGAGGCCCTGGGAGAAAAGCTCAAGATACATATGATTAACAGAAAGAAAAAAAACTAGACAGACATAATAAAGTCATAGCAGTCAAGCACAAATATGAAAGCAACACATTAGTTTGTCAGAATGAGAACTTAACAGACATTATAGAGTTGTAACATGCAAGCACAAAATTTGAAAAAACTACACATTAGTTTGTCAGAATAAAAACTCAGCCGACATAATAAAGTCATTGTGTTCAAGCATAATTTATTTGGAAAGCCTGATAGTAGGAAGATGCAGCATTTATTTACTTAATAGATAGGTTCATAGGTTTGATGAATCTGTCCCTCCACTTGTGGTTCTGAGGGATCTAGATTTTTGAGGTGAAGCATATTCATCAAATCAGGGTTTGACATGCTCTGAGCAAGTGGTATGAGACTGAATAGAGCTGGAGTTCTTTCAGTCGGGCAGCATAAGACATATTTTGAGTCCCTTTATCCTTTTGGTGAGGAACTTTTGGGGCCTTTCCAGCTGCTGCAGGTGTCTGGTCAGATACATTCAGAATGGGGCATTGTACTCAATCCTTCATGATCAGGTGGGCAATGTAGAAGGTTTTCCTAACTACTTTAGCAACATGAGTGTCCCAGATCCCTGATGACTTCATTTCTTGGCATTTAACACCAGTTATCCGTTTCTGTGAGGCCCTTCTGAAGGATATCTGTGTCAGATGTGTCTGACATGGCTCCAGCAACTCTGACCCTGTGGGTTCTGTCCCCATCTTGTGATGTATGGGTTTTTTTGATGATACCTGAGGCCTTTGCCAGGTCAAGGTAGGCTGTATGGACTGCGTTGGATCCAAAGTCTGCAAGTTCCCTATGTCTTTATTTATGAGTTCCATTATGATCCTCTCCATGGCTTTGCAGCCATGGATGCTGTGTCACCTGGGCGTTGGAGATGTTTGGGGGCTACAATGATTGTGATTATCATAATGTTGTTGTTGTTGTTTGTCTTTCGGCTTTTCCCGGTTAGGGGTCGCCACAGCTGAACTCCGGTCTGCTAATGATTGGCAGTAGATTTTCACAAACGCCGATGTGCCAGCTCGGCGTCCAACTTTCAACGAAGGCACGCCCATTTAAGCATGTCTTTCGAACGCTAGATGATTATCATAATGATTGTTAATATTTTACAGGTCATGAAATATGGTAACAGATTATATTGGAAAAGGCATAGGAGAGTATGAGTAGAGAAGAGAAGGGTATGATAGAGGGGGATAGTAGGAATAGATGTGGAAAAGGTATGAGTATAACCTCAGAGGAGTATGTGTAGAGGAAGGAAGGGGAGGGTAAGTTACTAGTGGGGGGACAGAGAGAGTAGAGGTAGAGAATGGTATAAGAGGACCCCATCCTGGGCTCATACCGGAGCAAATCCAATCTCTGTTGAAGTATTCTTTTATAGAGGTTAGTAGCAATTTGGATAGTTAAAGGAAGGGAATTCCATAGTTTTGCCACAGAGCAGGAGTAAAGGCTTAGGCCTGGGGTTTTGTTAGGTTTATAAGTTGTGAGGAAATGTTTGTCTTCAGATCTGAGATGTTTATTTAGGATATAAAAGTTGATTATTGAGCTAAGAGCAGGACAAGCTAGTGGGTTGTGGATGATTTTTGTATATCATAGTAAGTTGTACGTATTGGAGGTGGAGGGGGAATTCAAGCCATCCTAGGGAATGTAGGGCTTTACAGTGATGAGTTAGAGCGGTTGTGTTTATGGGAAACTTAGCAATTGTGTTAGAGCAGCTTTCTAGTTATTTACTTAGGGAGGTCTGTAAGTCAGTTAGAATTGGGGCCCCACATAACAGTGAGAGCAAGAGGTAGGTTGTGGCCAGGATAATTTGGAAGCTGCTAAGTGGAAGTTTTTATTCCTGTATAGCATGCCTAGTTTTTGGTGGCTTTTTTAATACTGTTTTGTATGTGTAGGTCAAATTTGAGATTAACATCAATTGTGACACCTAGTTGTTTGGTATGCTGAACCAATTCAATTTCAGTATTGTTGGCTTAAAAGATCTTGAAGTTTGTTGTTGGAGCTATGGAGTTTGTGGGTGAAGAGAAGGAGCTTTGGTTTTTTTTTTGGTTCATTAGGAGTTCAGTATTGGAGAGCCGTGTTTCTATAGAAGAGAAAGCTTGTTGTGTTATGTCTTATAGGTGAGTTAATATGTCTGATATGCAGATAATAGTGGAGTCATTTGCATATTCAATTAGAGTGCCTTCACAGGCGGATGTATGTAAGTTATTGATGAAGGCATTAAATAGTAATGGGCCATGGATGGATCCTTGACAAACACCTGTGGGGGTGATGTGATATGGGGAGATAGACGCCTGCCATTTTACTGCTTATTGCCTGTCAGCTAGGTAGCTAGAAAACCACTGAAGTGAGGAGGAGGACAGATCAATGCTGGAGAGTTCTTTGAGGAGTATGGGGTAAGATAACTTGTCAAGTGCTTTTACTAAATATGGAAAGACTGCAGAAACTAGTTTCAGTGTCACAGGCTTTATTGCCACAGTCCATGAACGATAATAAAGTTGGTGAGATACTGTGTGCAGGTCTAAAGCCATGTTTAGTGTGGAAAAGTCAGTTGTTGTGTATAAGGTGGTGGAGAAGTTGTAGATGCTCACATTTTTCTAGAATCTTAGAAAGGGGGGACAAGATTGCAATAGGATGAAAGTTTGTGATGTCAATGGAGTTGCCACCCTTATGTAAAGGGATAATGTGTGATCTTTTCCATAGGCTAAGGACATGGGATTCAGCTATGTATCTATTAATTAAGATGCTAACAGGGAATGCTGTTGCCTCTGCAGAAAGCTTTAGGTATTCTGGTGAGAAGCTGTCTGTTGAGGTTGAGCAAGGTTTCAGTTTTTGTAGTAGATTTTTTAGTTGCGATAAAGGAATGGGTTGAAAAGTAAGCTGGGGATGGTTTGGTTTTTCGTTGAATGAGGGGTTGAGTGTGTGTGTGTGTGTGTGTGTGTGTGTGTGTGTGTGTGTGTGTGTGTGTGTGTGTGTATGTGTGTGTGTATAGAGGTTAGTATTGGGGGTATTAGTAAAAGTAGTGAGTTAGGGTGGATGATTTGGGTTTACTTTTAGGTTGGATATGGATTCTGTTCAGCCAGATTACATTTGAATAGGGAAAGTTTGGTACTTTGCTTCATCTGGAAAGGAAGACAGTTAAAAAAACGGTCCTGTTATCAGCTTGTCTACCAGCTGGCTTTGTTGGTAGCAGTGATGTATGCAGACACAATGTCAGGCTGTGTATAGTTCCTCAGAAGCTCTCATATTGGAGAAAATTCATTAGAAACAGTCAGTGGTGCAACAGGTTGCACATTCACCTTTGTTGTAGAAGGCTGTGGGTTTTATTCCCACACCAGGTAGATCGATGACTAACATTGCAAAACAGTATAGGGGTGCTGCACTTCTGAGTATGTCACAGAATGAGACATTAAACTGAGGTCGCATCTGTTTGAGTTGGTGGTAGCTCAAATGGATGTAAAAGTTCCCACAGCATCTATTGAAAAGAGGAGGGGGTCCTTTGTTTAATACCACATAAAATAAAACACTACAGTTTCCATATTTACAAGATATACATCTTTCTAAAAATATATATTTATACATTTCTGTAACTTTCTCAGTATTATTCTTCTGTAATTGAACCCCACCTCATTTTCTACAACCATGATCTAATTTTTTGCAATATATGTACCAGTATCCAGTTTCCATTAGACATAATTTCATTCCAAATAACCTATATTACATGAAATACATTTTTATCTGCTCTTTTTACATACTATTTTTCTTGTATTTATAATATCCATACATAATCATATTCATATCCACATTGTCTGTCTTCAATATTTTCAAAAAAAATATTCAAACGTTTTCCAAAGTTTTATCACACTTCCTCCCCACAAAACAAACATACGCTTTCAACCTTCTTTTTATATGTCATATTTCCTTGCTTATTTGTAATTTCCATAACAAATCTTGACATTCTGCTATCTTTGTATGTTTTCCTTACTTTAGTAGCATTAATTACTTCTGTTCATAAGTTTTTCTATGGATTTACAAAATAATATTGTTTCATCACATTATTATAACACATCCTTCTTTCTCCATATCATCAGTTTTTGATTTCCATATTGATATTTTTTCTTGGTAATTTTTAATTTCTTCATTTATATTCTCTTTTTCTTTTTTTCTTCTTCTCATCATATCCCAGAAATTTTTATAATTCTGTTTAAATACTCGCGCTATTAAAACCTCTTTCTCTCCCTTTATCTATTTTAGTACTCTATACAGATTTAATGAAGCAGAATACACAACTGGATTCATTAACCCGAATCCTCATTCATCTTCACTCATGTACAATACTCCTCTTTTCTCTAGATTTAATCTTGAACCCAATTAAAAGAAAACACTAACTGGACAATTTCTTTTTAATATTTGTTGTGATCGTATAAACACTAGAACTATCTTATATTTTCCCCATTAATATTGAATTAACATAAACCTTTTTAAGGCTAATTTATGTCTTCCATAGACCATTTATTTCTTTTAATTTTTTTATCTCACACTTCCCATCGGATCACTACTACACAATTTTTCCCACAGGTTATTCATAACAGAAAGACTTCATTCATAGAAAAATGCACTCCTGAATTTTTCACTGTATTACCCACCACTTTTACTTGTATTCCTGTTCAGGATCATCCCCATTTGCATTTAAACAACTCAACACTTCTCCCATCCATATTTTATTTTATCTGCTATGACTACATGACTACATCATCTGCATATGATAAAACCACTGGAAGAATTACCTCCCTTTGCATCACATATCTAGCCTCCTTCATTTTATGAGCTACCAAAGCTACTATCACATTCATCACTAATAGGGCATCCTTGTCTTAAACCACATTTGTTTACTTAACCATCCATTTGCTAACACTCTCACTTTGTTATTTTGATATGCTGATATACTCACTCTCCAAATTTTATTACCTATCACATGCATCTAAGGTTGCCACCTTTAGTTGTGGCTAAAACCGGAGTAAGGCCACACCCCTCGCATCACCTATAACCCTCCCCATTCCTGCCCATTCTGTGATGTCACTATGATATCAGCAACTGGGAACACCCTCTTTTTCCATTCCTGATGCCTGTTTTTAGCCTATTTACAATGCTTTTCTGTAAAAAAGTATAGTAAGTCAGCCGATTTAACAAACTTCTGATAGTCTGTTTCTTTTTTTGAAACAGAATACCGGAGTTTGTACAGTGTTTCCGGACTACCGAAGAATCAATTTGAATTCATAACACTATTCCCATTTACTGAAAGTACTTTAAATTATTTTTCCTTCCTTTTAAATTTAAAGGAATTATTTTTAAATATTCACTTTACTATTTTACCCTAACCCTATTTAAACTCATTAAAAAAAAAAAACATTCATCCATTTCATTTTTTTCTTTTCTTTATATTTACTCCTTTAATTTATTTTCCTATCCTTTACTCCTTTACAAATTGAAACTTTCATTTCTAACCATCTTCCAGCTTATGTCTTCTTCATCGCTTACTTCTTCCATTTCTTTTTCCATTTTTTTAACATCTAAATTTTCATTACTCTTTAATATCTGTTCATCAACTGACTCTTCTGTTGCATTTCTCTTGTAGCTACTTTTCTGTTCTTCATTTACCTGTACATCTAAATCTTTTTCTTTTTCATAATACATCCATAAATGTCCAACCCAATTACACTTATAACATTTTGATTCACATTTCTTTGCATCATATCCAGTCCCCACCCCACACATATACACACACAAAAGAAAATGTCTTTTGTCACATTTATCTGTAAAATGTCATTCTTTTCCACAAAAAAAACATGTCTTGTGTTGCTTCTAATATTTTACAACCCCTTTGACATTGATGATGCTTGGAATAGGTAATTTTTTTCATTTATCATTTCAGTATCACATTACATTCCCATCTTTACACATGGGAAGTCCTTGCCAAGTGGCCTGACATCCAGCCAGCATACAACAGCTTTTAGGTACTTCAAGGTATGTGGGATGTCACACATATCTGCTGACAACATCAGCCATAAAAGGACATCTACATGTACAATCCTCAGAACATTTCTGCCACCATTCAGAATGCTTAACTCGTATGTCGATCTGCTGCCTGATTCTGTTGGTTGCTGCCAGCTTTCAGATAAGTGTCCCTCTGGGGTTTTATTTCTTTGCTACTGCCTTTTGTATTTAGTTCATGTCATCCAGGAAGGGCAAGTGTAGGTATGGAAGGCAGATTCCACATAAAGACAGCTATGATCTTTGCCTTTTACGCTTAGGCCCCAAACACGACCACTGTTTGTGTTCAATTTGTCAGGCCTTTGCTTAAAACTTTACATAACCAACTTTTGGGTCTGAATCTTTATTTTGAGAATCAGCAACTTAAATGTCTGGCTAAGGATGTTATGGAGGGTTCCAGGGGTCCTTTGGCTGGGCCACTTTTGAAGAGGAAGTTTTAGCAAGCCTAAGCCTGAATCCTCTTAGGCTGCACCTCTTTCCACCGATGTATCCCTTGAGGTTAGTGAAGACCCGGCATTACATTCGGAAGTTGGGTCTGGTTCCTTGGCTGGTACCTCATTAGAAGCCATTAAGGAATCCAACCTAATCACATCCTCAGAGTCAGCGCAGACAAGGGGAACTATGGCTCATTGTACAAGAGGGCCTTAGGGATGTACCTCCCACTACTGTTAGGGAATAGATTCCAGAGTCGGTCAGAGATGTTAGGCCTGCATCGGGTTCTTCCACATTTCATCATGCAGAAATGTATGTTAAGAAAAAACAGAAAAACAAACACTCTCAAGCCCCTTCCTCTCCTCAGTCTGACTGAGATACTTTGTCTCAGGGGATGATTAAGGCTTTGATGGCTGTGAAGCCTTCCTGTGCTGTTTCTGTTCCTTCTTTCACATCCTCTCTTGTTCAGTGAGTTAGGGAACAAGTATTATCTGGTGATGATGACTCTTCCTCTGATGAGGATTCCTTAACATATTCTACAAAAATTACTTCCCTTTTAGAATATGCATCTCCAGAGGATGAGTCCAATTGGGGGGATTCCTCACTAGAAGAGATTTCATTTGGAGAGACAATTAATAAAATGAGGAAATTTTTCAAATGGGACTGCTCACAGATTTCTGAAGAGCAAAAAAGGTATTATGACCTTCTACAAATGGAAGTTCATGCCCCCTCCGCTGTGCCTCCTATTTTGCCAGCCTTCATGAACTCCTTCACTTCCTCTTCTAAAGCCATGACTCTCAGGTTCCTACTCCAAAGAGGCTAAACAAGTTTTTCAAGGTGCCTGATGATTGCATGTTCTTGTATAAGTGTCCTTCAACTGATCCAGCAGTTGTTTCCATTGCTTCAGACAGGTTTTCCAGGTTATCTCCTTCCTCTACATTGCTTTCCTCTGATAATAAGAGTAAAATTCTGAAAAGACTTGGCATGAAAGTTTATACTTTTTCCACATTAGCCATCAGAGCTATGAATTACCAAACTCATATGTCCAGGTGTTCATTGGTGCTACTTTCTCAGGCCTCTCAGGCTCTTGCTCAACTTCCAGATTCTGACATTAAGAACCAAGTAATGTCTCTTTTAGCAGCTTCTTCTCAAGTGGCAAGGCATGCTGTTAAGTGCAGTTATGTTGCTTTTGAGCCATCCTCCAGAGCAGCTGCATCTGGTTCTGTACTTAGAAGGCACTCTTGGTTGAGGCTTCAACCATTGCCAGATGACATTAAAGCAACATTGTTGGATGCACATCTTGATAAATCTTCTGTTTTTGGTTCTGCAGCTGCAGACTTATCTAAGGCCTTGCAAGAGAGTGGAAAGGAACTTCCAAGATTTAAAGCACCTTTTTGTTTATCCTGTCCCAAAATTCCACAGGACTTTTCCCACAAAAACATCCTTTGTTAGAAGACCAGAGTGCTCATCTTCTTCTAGACCTAAAAAGACTGCAGTAGACCTCCACAGTCTAAGTCTACCAGCTCTGCACCTTCCTTCCAGCAGTCCTTTCCAGCCAGGTCAAGTACTCTGTGACTACCAGCCTCTTCCAGGTCTTACCCCTCTATCTCTTAGTCTGTCACTGTCTTTTCCAGCTTGGGCAAGGATAACTCAGGATTCTTGTTTTTTTTCCATTATCCAACAGGGTTATTTCATGACTTGGAAAGATCTCCCTCCTTTCATGGGGATTCCACAGCCTCCCACAAACCAATTGAATTTGTTTCCAAAGATTCTAAAAGAGTTACTTTAACAATGTACAATTCAACTGGTGCCAATGGATTAGAGAGGCAGAGTTTTTTATTCAAGGATGTTTCTTGTCCCCAGAAAACATGGACCTTGAAGACCAGTTTTGGTTCTTTCCCATTTAAACACATTTCTAATAGTACCATCCTTCTGTATGCTGTCTTTACAGACTCTATTTCCCCCGATTCTCCCTCACTCCTACATGGCCCCTCTAGACATCAAAGATGATTATCTTCACCTCCCCATCCATCCTCTTTACAGGATGTGTTTACATTTCTCTGTGGCCTCTTTGCACTTTCAGTTCTTTGCCTTGCCTTTAGGAATTTCAACTGCCCCAAGGGTATTCACAAAGTGCTTGGCCCCTGTGATTGCTTTTCTAAGGGTAAAGGTTATTCAGGTATAGCCATACCTGGACAATCTTCTTTTTCTGGTGCCTTCATCAGAACAGCTGAGTCAGAATCTGCAGTTTGCTATCCTTTTCCTACAAAGTCTAGGGTTCACCATAAATTTCTAAAAATCTTACCTGTCCCCTTCTCAAGATCACATATTTCTATACTGCAGGTTCAGGAAGGCTTTTCTTCCAACAGACAAGATTGAGTCACTCACTTCCTTCTTTGAAAACTCTCTGCCTCTCTCCTCCATTACAGCCAGGGTATTTCTGAGACTTCTAGGTTTCATGGCATCCACAATTCCAATGCTGCCTCTTGCAAAGCTCCACACAAGGAAATTTCAGTGGTACTTAAAGTCAGTTTGGATGCAGCATGCTCACCCTCTGGAGTTTGTGATCCCTCTTCTCCCATGCCTAAAAACCAAGCTTCTTTGGTGAATTCAACAACTTGCTGTGAATCCAGGAATGCCCTCTTCATCTGCCCCAGCCTACTCAACAGTTGTTCATGGATGACTGAGACACAGGTTGGCCGGCGACATTTGCTTCAAAGAAGGTCCAGAGCCTTTGGTGTCTTTCTCAAAGAAAAGAGCATATCAACATCAAGGAAATGAGGGCTCTTATTTCAGCTCTGCAGGCCTTTCATCCTCGTTCAACCAGGTCCTCTGAACGTGTTTATGGACATCACTACAGTTCCCTGGTATGTCAACAAGCAGGGGGGATGAAGTCTTACCTTCTTTGTAAGTTAGCTCTCATGGCTTGGGATTTTGCAGTTCAGTACAAGGTGACTCTTCAGGCAGTGTATATCCCATCTGCTCAAAATATTGTGGCAGACTCATTAAGCAGGTTCATGACCCAATCCCATGAATGGATGGTTCACAGGGATGTGTTTCTGGACTTGGTCCACTGGTGGGTTACGCCTCTTCTGGACCTATTTGCCTCCTCTCTGAACAGACAACTTTTTCTGTTTTGTGCTAGACTCCCGCATCCTTTGGCATGGAAGGTGGACGTCCTATCTATTTCATGGAAGGGGATATTTCTGTATGCATTCCCCCAACCCCTTTCCTCTCATTCAAAAAGTCCTGCTGAAGGCAGGACAAACCAAAAATCTTGCTGGTGACTCCCTCTTCTTCTGCATTTCACCAAGGGCAATCATCACAAGTTACCTCACAGAGTGCACCTGTTCACACAAGACAATTTTTATTTTATTTTTATTTATTTAACATTTGTTTAACTGGAAAGTCTGACTAGAAACAAGCCTATTTTCAGCAGAGGCCCAGGGAGAAATGCTCCAGATGCATGTCTTTGGAATTTGTGAGGAAATCGGAGCACCTGGAGGAAACCCATGCAAATGCAGGGAAGACATGCAGACTCCACTAAGAAAGGCACCCCAGCTGAGAACCAAACTGGAGAACCTCTTGCTGTGAGGCAACAATGCTAACCGCTTTACAACGGGATCTCTGCTTCATCCACATTTGTCAACCCTACAACTGACCCTGTGGGTGATCAACTTATGATTCCTTTCAGGCACCTTTTTTCACAGGATGTGCTTAAGGTTCTGCTATCAGAAGCCAACCTAAAACCTTCGTATCAATGAAGATTTTTAGGCCCTTTTTCAAGGATTTCTAGTTCCAGGGTCCTACTGTAATTACTAAATGGTGCTTTAATCTGTCTCAGTGAAAAGAACCGTTTGGAAGGGAAAAGGACATCTACATGTACAATCCTCAGAACATTTCTGCCACCATTCAGAATGCTTAACTCGTATGTCAATCTGCTGCCTGATTCTGTTGGTTGCTGCCAGCTTTCAGATAAGGGTCCCTCTGGGGTTTTATTTCTTTGCTACTGCCTTTTGTATTTAGTTCATGTCATCCAGGAAGGGCAAGTGTAGGTGTGGAAGGCAGATTCCACATAAAGACAGCTATGATCTTTGCCTTTTATGCTTAGGCCCCAAACACGACCACTGTTTGTGTTCAATTTGTCAGGCCTTTGCTTAAAACCTTACATAACCAACTTTTGGGTCTGAATCTTTATTTTGAGAATCAGCAACTTAAATATCTGGCTAAGGATGTTATGGAGGGTTCCAGGGGTCCTTTGGCTGGACCACTTTTGAAGAGGAAGTTTTAGCAAGCCTAAGCCTGAATCCTCTTAGGCTGCACCTCTTTCCACCGATGTATCCCTTGAGGTTAGTGAAGACCCGGCATTACATTCGGAAGTTGGGTCTGGTTCCTTGGCTGGTACCTCATTAGAAGCCATTAAGGAATCCAACCTAATCACATCCTCAGAGTCAGCGCAGACAAGGGGAACTATGGCTCATTGTACTAGAGGGCCTTAGGGATGTACCTCCCACTACTGTTAGGGAATAGATTCCAGAGTCGGTCGGAGATGTTAGGCCTGCATCGGGTTCTTCCACATTTCATCATGCAGAAATGTATGTTAAGAAAAAACAGAAAAACAAACACTCTCAAGCCCCTTCCTCTCCTCAGTCTGACTGAGATACTTTGTCTCAGGGGATGATTAAGGCTTTGATGGCTGTGAAGCCTTCCTGTGCTGTTTCTGTTCCTTCTTTCACATCCTCTCTTGTTCAGTGAGTTAGGGAACAGGTATTATCTGGTGATGATGACTCTTCCTCTGATGAGGATTCCTTAACATATTCTACAAAAATTACTTCCCTTTTAGAATATGCATCTCCAGAGGATGAGTCCAATTGGGGGGATTCCTCACTAGAAGAGATCTCATTTGGAGAGACAATTAATAAAATGAGGAAATTTTTCAAATGGGACTGCTCACAGATTTCTGAAGAGCAAAAAAGGTATTATGACCTTCTACAAATGGAAGTTCATGCCCCCTCCGCTGTGCCTCCTATTTTGCCAGCCTTCATGAACTCCTTCACTTCCTCTTCTAAAGCCATGACTCTCAGGTTCCTACTCCAAAGAGGCTAAACAAGTTTTTCAAGGTGCCTGATGATTGCATGTTCTTGTATAAGTGTCCTTCAACTGATCCAGCAGCAGTTTCCATTGCTTCAGACAGGTTTTCCAGGTTATCTCCTTCCT
Organism: Protopterus annectens; assembly: GCF_019279795.1. NCBI lineage: Eukaryota > Metazoa > Chordata > Ceratodontiformes > Protopteridae > Protopterus > Protopterus annectens. The sequence continues at coordinate 1,745,720,627 of NC_056739.1, read as the reverse complement.
CTACATTGCTTTCCTCTGATAATAAGAGTAAAATTCTGAAAAGACTTGGCATGAAAGTTTATACTTTTTCCACATTAGCCATCAGAGCTATGAATTACCAAACTCATATGTCCAGGTGTTCATTGGTGCTACTTTTTCAGGCCTCTCAGGCTCTTGCTCAACTTCCAGATTCTGACATTAAGAACCAAGTAATGTCTCTTTTAGCAGCTTCTTCTCAAGTGGCTAGGCATGCTGTTAAATGCAGTTATGTTGCTTTTGAGCCATCCTCTAGAGCAGCTGCATCTGGTTCTGTACTTAGAAGGCACTCTTGGTTGAGGCTTCAACCATTGCCAGATGACATTAAAGCAACATTGTTGGATGCACATCTTGATAAATCTTCTGTTTTTGGTTCTGCAGCTGCAGACTTATCTAAGGCCTTGCAAGAGAGTGGAAATGAACTTCTAAGATTTAAAGCACCTTTTTGTTTATCCTGTCCCAAAATTCCACAGGACTTTTCCCACAAAAACATCCTTTGTTAGAAGACCAGAGTGCTCATCTTCTTCTAGACCTAAAAAGACTGCTAGTAGACCTCCACAGTCCAAGTCTACCAGCTCTGCACCTTCCTTCCAGCAGTCCTTCCTATCTATTTCATGGAAGGGGATATTTCTGTATGCATTCCCCCCACCCCTTTCCTCTCTAGCCAGGTCAAGTACTCTGTGACTACCAGCCTCTTCCAGGTCTTACCCCTCTATCTCTTAGTCTGTCACTGTCTTTTCCAGCTTGGGCAAGGATAACTCAGGATTCTTGTTTTATTTCCATTACCCAACAGAGTTATTTCATGACTTGGAAAGATTTCCCTCCTTTCATGGGGATTCCACAGTCTCCCACAAACCAATTGAATTTGTTTCCAAAGATTCTAAAAGAGTTACTTTAACAATGTACAATTCATCTGGTGCCAATGGATTAGAGAGGCAGAGTTTTTTATTCAAGGATGTTTCTTGTCCCCAGAAAACATGGTCCTTGGAGACTAGTTTTGGTTCTTTCACATTTAAACACATTTCTAATAGTACCATCCTTCTGTATGCTGTCTTTACAGACTCTATTTCCCCTGATTCTCCCTCACTCCTACATGGCCCCTCTAGACATCAAAGATGATTATCTTCACATCCCCATCCATCCTCTTTACAGGAAATGTTTACATTTCTCTGTGGCCTCTTTGCACTTTCAGTTCTTTGCCTTGCCTTTAGGAATTTCAACTGCCCCAAGGGTATTCACAAAGTGCTTGGCCCCTGTAATTGCTTTTCTAAGGGTAAAGGTTATTCAGGTATAGCCATACCTGGACAATCTTCTTTTTCTGGTGCCTTCATCAGAACAGCTGACTCAGAATCTGCAGTTTGCTATCCTTTTCCTACAAACTCTAGGGTTCACCATAAATTTCTAAAAATCTTACCTGTCCCCTTCTCAAGATCACATATTTCTATACTGCAGGTTCAGGAAGGCTTTTCTTCCAACAGACATGATTGAGTCGCTCACTTCCTTCTTTGAAAACTCTCTGCCTCTCTCCTCCATTACAGCCAGGGTATTTCTGAGACTTCTAGGTTTCATGGCATCCACAATTCCAATGCTGCCTCTTGCAAAGCTCCACACAAGGAAATTTCAGTGGTACTTAAAGTCAGTTTGGATGCAGCATGCTCACCCTCTGGAGTTTGTGATCCCTCTTCTCCCATGCCTAAAAACCAAGCTTCTTTGGTGAATTCAACAACTTGCTGTGAATCCAGGAATTCCTCTTCATCTGCCCCAGCTTACTCAAAAGTTGTTAATGGATGTCTGAGACACAGGTTGGCGGGCGACATTTGCTTCAAAGAAGGTACAGAGCCTTTGGTGTCTTTCTCAAAGAAAAGAGCATATCAACATCAAGGAAATAAGGGCTCTTATTCCAGCTCTGCAGGCCTTTCATCCTCATTCAACCAGGTCCTCTGAACGTGTTTATGGACATCACCACAGTTTTCTGGTATGTCAACAAGCAGGGGGGATGAAGTCTTACCTTCTTTGCAAGTTAGCTCTCATGGCTTGGGATTTTGCAGTCCAGTACAAGGTGACTCTTCAGGCGGTGTATATCCCATCTGCTCAAAATATTATGGCAGACTCATTAAGCAGGTTCATGATCCAATCCCATGAATGGATGGTTCACAGGGATGTGTTTCTGGACTTGGTCCACTGGTGGGTTACGCCTTTTCTGGATCTATTTGCCTCCTCTCTGAACAGACAACTTTCTCTGTTTTGTGCCAGACTCCCACATCCTTTGGCATGGAAGGTGGACGCCCTATCTATTTCATGGAAGGGGATGTATCTGTATGCATTCCCCACACCCCTTTCCTCTCATTCAAAAAGTCCTGCTGAAGACTCAGCAGGACAAACCAAAAATCTTGCTGGTGACTCCCTTTTGGCCAGGACAGCCCTGGTTTCCTCTTCTTCTGCATTTCACCAAGGGCAATCATCACAAGTTACCTCACAGAGTGCACCTGCTCACACAAGACAATTTTATTTTATTTTTATTTATTTAACATTTGTTTACCGGGAAAGTCTGACTAGAAACAAGCCTATTTTCAGCAGTGGCCCAGGGAGAAATTCTCCAGATGCACGTCTTTGGAATTTGGGAGGAAACCGGAGCACCTGGAGGAAACCCATGCAAATGCAGGGAAGACATGCAAACTCCACTAAGAAAGGCACCCCAGCTGAGAACCAAACTGGAGAACCTCTTGCTATGAGGCAACAATGCTAACCGCTGTACAATGGGATCTCTGCTTCATCCACATTTGTCAACCCTACAACTGACCCTGTGGGTGATCAACTTATGATTCCTTTCAGGCACCTTTTTTCACAGGATGTGCTTAAGGTTCTGCAGAAGGTCAGGAAGCCCAATACTAGAAAATCTTACCTATCCAAATGGAAGAGGTTTTCAATCTGCTGTCTTTTGCGAAATCTGGATCCATTTTCAGTGTATGTTCCAGTGGTTCTTTCTTACTTGTGTGAGTTACGTAATAATGGTTTGGCTTATTTGTCAGTGAAAGTTCACTTGTCAGCTATTTCTGCATGTCTGCCATTATCTCCACCTTTGGCTTCCAGATTGGAAGTAAAACCTTTTCTTAAAGGAGTCCTTCATATTGAACCTCCCAAGAAACCAGTTTTACCTCCTTGGGATTTGAATTAAGTTTTAGAGAAGCTTATTGTGGCCACTTTTTAACCTGCATTCTCAGCTTCTTTAAAATTTTGTACTTGGAAACAGTTCTTCTGTTGGCTTTAACCTCTGCTAGGATAGTTTCTGAGATTAAAGTTTTGATGGCTTCTCTACCTTTTCTGGTTTTCCACAAGGACAGGGTCTCTTTGCGGATCAATCCTTCTTTTATGCCCAAGGTGGTGAATGAGTTGTCTCTTAATCTATTCAGTTACTCACTTTCTTCTGTTCTCCTCAATCCTCCACTCATAGGACCTTACACACCTTAGATGTGCATAGACAACTCAAATTATATTTGGCTAAGACTAAGGCTATCAGAAAGTCTGATCAGCTATTTGTTTCTTTCCATCCCAAGGCTCTGGGTTTGCCTGTCTCTAAACAGACAATTTATTCTTGGATTTCTAAGGCAATACTGTTTTGTTATGATTCCTATGGTAAGACTCTTTCTACTCCTGTTAAGGCTCACTCCACTAGGTCTGTGGCTTCCTCAGGTGCATTCTTTAAAGGCCTGGATACTAACTCTATTTTAGAGGCTGCTACATGGTCTTCTGTGCATAATTTCACCAAACATTACAAGTTAGTCACAATTTCTAGATATAGAGCAGGGTTTGCTAAAGCCATTATCCATGGCTTTGTGGAAAGCTTTTCTATTCAAAGCTCTCCTGCTCCTTCCTCTTTCCCACTTCTAAGCTTTGACATTCTCACATATGTAAAGAATATTGCAATATTGAATAGAAGGACATAGAACAGTTGTATAAAATCTTACCATAACCATAGATGTCTTTCTCTTCTATGTTGCAGTATTCTGTCCCTCCCTCCTTCCCCCCTACATCTTGTTTCTTTCCTTGAATGGTATTGTATTGCTATTTAGGCCTAGTGTTCCTTCTGGGGCATTACAGTTCTGAGGATTGTACGTGCAGACATCCTTTTATGGCTGACATTGTCAGAACATACCTGCAACGTCCCATGTACATTGCAGTAGTTAAAAGCCGTTGTATGCTGGCTGGTTATCGAGTCTCTTGGGCAGAGGGCTTCCCATATGTAAAGAATACTGCAACATAGAAGTGAAGAACATCTACAGTTATGGTAAAGTTTTACACAATTATTCTTTATCGTATATTTTCACAATGTCCATAACATCATTGCATATTCCTTCTAAATGTCCTTTCATCATTATTTTGTTAATATCAGCTGGGAATTGCACATATAACTTTCATTTTGATTCTCTAATAAATGCTCTGATAGCATATAAGTTTCAAGGATTTTTAGATTTTTTTCATATTCATTCAGAAACTTCTTTATAGTCTGGCCAGTCTCAAAAATAAACTCACAAAATATTTCTTTATTAATTTAAATGAACACTCTTACCTTCCATTTCATTTCTTCCTTTTTTAATTTTGTCCATTACCTCTCTCCATGAAACTTCTCCACCATTCTCCAGTTCATTTAATGCCTCCCAGCCGGAGGGTTATAACAAAACAATTTTTTTTACTAAAACATTCTGTCTGTGGTTCACCAAACAGTTCATTTTGGAAAATTAAAAAAATGTATCTACACTGTCTCACTCACCTTGAGGTGATTCCTCACACACAACTCTCTTTCTCTCTTGATTCTCCTCATGATTCCATCCAAGTACCACTCTCCTAACTGCCACTGAGGTGATCCATCCAAGTACCACTCTCCTAACTGCCACTGAGGTGATCCATCCAAGTACCACTCTCCTAACTGCCACTGAGGTGATCCATCCAAGCACCACTCTCCTAACTGCCACTGAGGTGATCCATCCAAGTACCACTCTCCTAACTGCCACTGAGGTGATCCATCCAAGCACCACTCTCCTAACTGCCACTGAGGTGATCCATCCAAGCACCACTCTCCTAACTGCCACTGAGGTGATCCATCCAAGCACCACTCTCCTAACTGCCACTGAATTAGGAACAGAATATGTGTGCATACCTGCTAACTGAATGAGTTGCGAGTAGGGTGAAATTCCTCAATGCCCTAGCCAAATGTCCCCTAGTAGTATAACATTTCAACCTGGGTCTCTCCTGAAAAGAGGCTTCCAGCCTAGTTGGATTAACCTGGACAGCAAAGAATAAAAAAACAAAAACAGTTCACTTTTCTGTTTTACATAAAACTACACTTAGTAACTTACATTTTATGTTTTATTATTATACTAAGCAAAATGGGAGTAAATATACCCTCCCAAAAAATAAAAAGCTCAGGACTGTTTTTGCAGTGATGTTTTTTTTTCCTAATTTCATAATAAAAATGAATTTTCCCCAAAATCTTTATATTTTTAACTGTAATACTTTGCGACCACATTTTTCTAAGAATGTGTACCAAACTAAAATTAGATCTTTTATTTTATTTTTTGCACCTATTTGTGTAGTTACAAGTATATTTATGATCTGTAAAGCTGTTTTATTTTCATTTCAACTAAATTACAAGTTGATACTGCTGTGCCTTATATGACCCACACACACACACACACACACACACACACACACACACACACACTATCCCTGCCTCCAAAAGAAACATCATAATCTGCTTTTTGTATGGGTGAATAAAAAGCTGATCAGTTTGTGCTTTTAGTTTTTTTCCTCCCAAGTCTATGCTTAAGATGCCAGTATGTTGTCCAATAACAAAGACATTTGAATGGAATCCTTCCTGATTGCTTTTGTGTTGGTCCTGTTGTTTCTAGAGTTGCAACAGCTTAAGCAGTTTAAATGTTATAATTTTCTAATTAAATCTTAAATGAATGATTATTTAAATCTCCAAAGGTGCAACAAGTAAAGTCAGTTGATTAGGTTGTGATATGCAGAGCTTAATAATATATAAAATATGTGGTTAAAATAATTTCAAAGTATGTGAGCTATATAAAATTCTGAAATGCCTGTACCTTCCCAGGTTCAGACAAACTTTTAACTGAACGTACTGGTATAATGCATTAGAGACTGGGCCCCGGCTGGAAGGGGTAAAACAGGTACAGTATCTGGCTATCCCATCTCATGAATGAGAAGTAGCTGTCTGCAGCAGTACCATCATCTGTTGGAGGTCCAAGCACAGCAATCCAGGCTGAGCTTGTCTGAAGACTGTACATTGCTAAAGAGAATTGAGAACACAGACTCTACATTAGGACAGTTTCTTCCATACAGACCACTGTCAGCATGCAAAAGCAGCCTTGAGTAGGAACAAAAGTAAAAAAAAAATCGAGTCGAATTTTTTACAGACTGAAAAGCAGACAGATATTGTCAGATAATTATATTTGGTACTGTAGCTCGGTTTGTCTTAGTTTTGTTTAACAAACTGTTGAAAGGAACAAAAATTAAATAAGATGAACAGAATTATGCTGCTGTTATATGGAGCCAGTATTACAGTTAATCATATGCTTGTTAAAGGCAAAGCTCCTGTAGTTACAGGTGTTGCTGGGAGACAAGAAGTGCATCAACCTACAGTGTGTCAAAAAACTGATTGCAAGGGACAGTTGTTTGATATACCCTTAAGCAAAGTAGCTGGACTATGAGGCTGCATTTAGGAACCTTCTATCACAAGTCATACCACTGGTTTCCATACACTTTGTCTTCATAAGGTCACCTTAAAGTGAACAAAGCCAAATTTAACTCTTTCACGTTTTTTATTTCAAAACTGACAGCCTCTTGTCAGGTCTTTGAATTTGAAACTGGACCTTTGTACTCAAGATCAGGCAATAACTTTTTGTTGTTTTAAGGGCAAAGGCAATATGTAACCTAGTGGTTATAAACCATATACAATTTTATAGCTGGGCACAATTGTAAGACACAAAACCTTATGGAACTGACAGGCTTTGTTTCCGGTAAAATAACTATGTTTTACAAGTTTTTATTGAATTGTCAGAGTTTTAAAGGCGAGTCTCAAAGAATTGTGTGTGTGTGTTAATCAAAACAGTGTTGTTGTTACAGCATTTTCAAGACTAATTCACCACACAAGAAATTGTTCTCACTTAAATCTTAAATAAATATGAACTAATAATATTTTAAAAGGATATTTTTTTCTCTTACATATGGTATATATGAGATTTAACGTGACCAGGAACAAGAATGACCTATCTACTGGATTTAAGTCAGGGCTATATAGCAGTTGGACTTGTTAGCCATTTAATTAAACTTTCAGTACCTATTTAAAGAACATTTTTAACTTTGGTATGCATTGTAATTTTCATTCTGAGATGTAGGACTGTTTAGACTGGCTTCTACTATATCTGTACCGTGTAATACAAATAGAAAAAGATCCTGCTGGAAGTGCAAGACCTGAGACTGATATTTTTAACATTTTAGAAATAAATGTATGATTCAGATGCAGAAGAGCAAATTTCAAAATTCACTCTTACACTTTTAAAACATTTTCCCTTGGGGACCCCCCAAAACACCCAATTGCCCCACACCCATGTTACTTTCCTATACTAATTTCAAGATTGCTGTACTTTAGAATAGGGGGAATGCTCTAAGATACTGCAGTTTCAGAATTAGTACATATTTTCCCTGCCCACAATAAGAATTTTCATTTTTCCAAGGATCAGAGTTATGGTCCTTGGACTTTCAACAGGAACTCAGTAAAGACATGCCACACGACAGTTAGAGAGAGTTACTGTGCTCGTTTATTGCTGCTTGGGTTACACAGAAAGAATTGTCCCAGTCAAGTGCACATACACAAACGCACAAGCATGTGAATGTGCACTAAGTAGCAGTAGGATTTGCTATACTTCCATAAGACTTCCAGGGTAAGGTGGAAAAAAACTCAAATATTTACTAGAGAAAAGACACACTATGGCAAGACTATAATTTATATTTATGTATATGTCTATTAATAATTACCCCATAAACCTAAATTACATGCAGTTGTTTATGTAATTTGAATGTAATAATAGTACTATATAACAATAAAATGTATAATTCATGTAACAGCACAAAATACATTCAGCACTGAAGTGTAAATATATTTATCTTATTAACATATAACTCCCCTTCTTGAGAAGTGTATTAATTAACTTTACATCAGCTGTTCTTTGTGTCTTATACTTAAAATAGTAAGCCAACTCCCCAAGTATTCATGCCTATTCATTTCCCAGCTATCGGTAATACTGGTTCAGTGTTGGGACAAGAGCTATTCAAAGGGCACCATCATTGAGCAGCCATGGGAATACTCTGTGTGCTTGACAGCATCCTGGTCATAAGGCTGTTTCGTATGTCACTTAACCCTGCCCCTGGGTGGGACATGCTAAATGCATCATCACAGGGGCCTACAGTGCCTTTATCTTGCAAGTACCTGCTGCTGTATTCCTTCTGTGAAGCATGCCCCTGGTGGAATACACATTTGAATCATTCCACCTCCAGAGAGATGTGGCAATATGCATCCTGCTCTATTCCAGTCTCCCCCCAGGATGATAGGGAGGAATTCATCCATCCTTCCCTGCCATCTCCATCAGGTACCTAAGCCAGTAATCAGACTGTGGTCATTTGAGCCATAGTCAGGCCTCTTTATCCCTCCATACCATTGCAACTGGTAAATAAGGATTCCCACTTCTGTTTATCAGTTAATACTTAAAGGTATGTCTTCTGACAGTAAGACGCTGTCCCGTTCGATTCTCAGCTAGAGCGTCTTCTGTCTGGAGACATGCGTGAATGGGCATACCTTCGTTGAAGGTTGTGCATCAGGGCTGGCAGCTCGGCACATAAAAATCTACTGCCAATCATTAGTGGACCAGAGTTCCGCTGTGGCGACCCCTAACCGGGAAAAGCCGAAAGACACAACATATAGTCCATTCCATAACATCTTATGTGGAGTAGACTATGACTGCATTTTTTCTCTTTTTTTTCTTTGTAAAAAATATGTGGACACTGACCACAGAGTCTTCTTTCCATTGCAGGTCATCAGAGTAGCAGGGAGAGAAAGAAATGGCAGTCAGTGAGATTTTAAAGGAGCAGTGAAGGTAGAGGAATCTGTGATCGAATATGTGGTCTATGTAGTATGCAGCTAGTTTTCTTTCCTTTGCATGGAACATATGTGATATCTAGGTGTCTAGCAATCTGATCGGTCAGTTTTCCTTCTTCATGCTGTATGTCTGTGTATGGCCGTGGTGGTGCTGCGGTTAGCGTTGTCGCCTCACAGCAAGAGATTCTCCCATTCGATTCTCGGCTGGAGCACCTTGTGTGTGGAGTCTGCATGTCCTCCCCGCAGTCGAGTGACATCTAAAGACATGTAGGTAGGTGCGCGCTTGAATGGGTGTGCCTTCTTTGAAGATTGGGCATTGGGCTGGCAACTCAACACCGTAAAAATCCACTGCTAATCATTAGCAGACCAGAGTTCTACTGTGGTGACCCCTAACCAGGAAAAGCTGAAAGAAGAAGATTTTATGCTCTATATCTGTGTGTGTAGGATATGTGTGGTCTTTTATGTATCTATCTCTCTGTATATATCTGTCTATCTCTCTTGCTCTATATATATATATATATATATATATATATATATATATATATATATATATATATACATATATTCATATATTTTATATATATATATATATATATATATATATATATATATATATATATATATGTATATATATATATATATATATATATATATATATATATATATATATATATATATATATATATATATATATATATATGGTTCTAGGACAACATATGGCCGAAAATCCATTTGGCCGAAAATATGTTACATAGGGTCCAAATCGCCGAAAATCCATTTGGCCGAAAACACTACTGTAGTGCGATCTCGGAGTGAGAATATTAAAGTGGGGGGGGTGTGGGGGGCATAGCCCCTCACCTACTCAGGTTATAAACTACTTACTAACCCGTTTAATAGGGACTGCTCAATAGACAACAGTACTAGACAATATTAAACTGTGCTGGGTGGGGGGCTATGCCCCCCCACACCCCCCTACTTTAATATTCTCACTCTGAGATCTCACTACAGTGGGGAACAGGGCATATACACTGTCAGTAGTGTTTTCGGCCAAATGGATTTTTGGCCAAATGAATTTTTGGCGATTTGGGCCCTATGTCGGTCAATTTCTGCCAACTGGATTTTCGGCCATATGTCCTAGACCCATATATATATATATATATATATATATATATATATATATATATATATATTTATATATATATGTATGTATATAATTTTTTTTTTTTTTTTAAGTCTAGGTATATTTGTCAGGATAACATAATGCCCCTTCTCATCCCCTCTAGAAAAGATTCCTTTTCAGGTAAGAGGATATCCAAATTATGCAAGTTTAATTAGCAGCTCAGGAACTGAACTGGAGGAGCTCAATAGAAGGGATGGAAAATGAGTGACTTGTGAGGAGAGTTGGGTATTTCTTTTCACAGCTGGTAGCTTCCTGTTAGAGGTCAGAGAGCATTTCCTGGCTGCAGAGCAGGCTACCATCATGCAGTAGCATAGGGTGAAGTTTGATGTTAAGTGCAGTGGTGTGCTGACATCCATAGATGTCAACCACTGAATATTAAAAATCATAGCCCTGGCCTTTTAAAAGTCATAGCATAGTATTTGAAAAATGAGCACTTTCATGTTTTTCATAGTAGGTGATATTTGTGTATTGTATTCTACATAGTTAGTGATAGAGAATCACTGAATAGGTTTTGTTTATTTATTTACTGTAGTATGTACCCATAAAAAGAGATGACTGTATGAGGAAGATTAGTAAATGTAGGAGGAACAAGCCTGAATCTGAAAGCCAAAATCATAGCTCTATGCTTAAATCATAGCAATTCAGAGATATGCTGATATCACACACACTCTCACTCCATTGAGACCATCCCTTCCCTTTCATATGAAAAAGCCCAAACTCTGGCCACATGTATTATCCCCATCTCATGGCTGTCACCTTTCTTAAGGGGGGTGTGGTGACATCATCTTATGAAAGGTCAGTATGGCTGAAGAAGGAGGGCCCACCTCTTTTTAGGGTTATGGCAGGATTTAGCAGAAGATTCTAAGAGAATGGACTAATAGGGATAAGACAGATCTGAAGAGGCAGAGTGACAATGGAGAAAAACAAAAAAGATGCTATCCATCCCACCCAAGTGCTCTGTCCTACCAAGTAATCCAGAACTGAACAGTGCAAAGAGAAAAAGACTTCTGATAAAAACTGCAAAGTACAGAACCAAGGAGCAGGCTCTCTCCTAGGTATGAGGAAAGCTTGAAGTACTAAGTACAAGTTCTCCTCTCCCCTCCCCTTTTCTTCTGCCATGCCTTTTTTGTCATGAGGCTCTCTTTCTTCAGTCACAACTGGTTTGGCCTGACTGCCAGCCACCAAGGGTGGTAATAGCTCCAGGTTACAACATAGAATTACTTACCTTGACTCCCTCACAGTTAGCTCAAGCTAGCTTTCCCTATTTTGTACCATACAAAAACGTTTGCATGTGGGAGTAGGGCAAAGGTTTCTGTTGATACTGTTATTTATAAGTGAAAGATGGATTCTGGAGACCTATCTTAGGAATGTAGAAGCTAAATAAAGTCTACTTAAAAAAACCTCAAAATGCTCATCTTACAGGTCTTGTTATTACTGCTCAAGGACGCCCTTTTAATAACTCTGGATATGAGGGACATCTGACTGCTCAGCTATGTCTTCCGAGACTACTGACAGTTCTTTGGGTTTGTGGTGGGAGTCAGTCATTTCCAGTTTTACTCTCTGTTATTTAACCATGCCATTGCATACCAAATGCTTAACTCCTGTATTTAACCATCTCTGGGAAAGGGGGATTGGCATAAACCTTTTTAAGGAACATTTCAGCAGACAGCATCTGTTAAACAGCCACTTTGACTGTCATTCATAACTTCTGTGATCATTACTAGCTATCTGTAAGAAGGAGGGTTTTGCCACTTTTGTCCTCCAGGATATTCTGTAATCAAACTCTCTAGTCCAGGGTCGGGCTTTCCCAGGGAAACTAACTACTTTAGTACTGTCCTGACACTTAATGAAGTCTACTGCAAAATGATACAAATGATGAACATAGTACAACTGAGTTAGGCACTTATCATTATAACAGGTATTGAACAGCTTGACCTCTGCTGTAGGGGCTCCCCCCTCCTTTATTTGCCTGCCTTTTTATGTCTCCCTGATCACTTGATGGAGAAATAAATGTCTGCATACTGTAGCTTTGGATCCTTCCTCAAGGTAAGAATTTGGTAAAATAGGTTGTTATATCCTTCTCTTCCTATGTTGCAGTATTCTAGGTGTGTGATTTCCTGCACTTAGGCAACTCGTACGTCGGCTTCTATACAAAAGCTTCAGCTTGGTTGCTGTAGTTTGCGTGGGACATCACATGTAGGGCCATAAACAAAGGGCCTTAAATGTGATGTCTGCACGCACAATCCTCAGAACGTTTCAGCTGCAGACGACATTCGCATCATATGATAGCTTCTTCACAGTTGTTGCATCATAAAGATAAGTAGCCTGTTGGGTTTCAAACTTTCTTATTTTTGACGATTGTTATAGCTACACTTGGTTGTTGTAGCCTTTAGCTGATGTCAGGAAAAAAGGGAAAGTGCCAAAGCGGGTGCCAGATACCCCACAATGACGCCTATGACACGTGTGTTTTTGCCTAGGCCAGGAACACGATCACTCCTCCTGCGCTATTTGTCAATCGTTTGTGCCTAAGACCTTGCACAGCCATCTAGCTATGTTAAATCTCTACCTCAAGAACCAATGCCTCAAACAGTTAGCCCTTAGGATGTATCCTGCATTGGAGGCTGCACCTGAACATTCGCGCAAGAAGGTCAAGTTTCCTAGGCCTTCTTCGCCTGCCGCTCTGCTTAGTGACGCACCGCCAACTGCCAATCTAGGGGTTGAAGCATGCTCGGAGGATCCGTCAACTGCAATGATGTCCCTCGAGGAAGCCGTTTCGCAACGGATGAATGGCACGTCCTCGGAGCTCACTCAGACATCGACACCCATCGAGGTTGAGGGGGAATCAGTTTCAGTGGTACCTCCGATATGGATCCAGACTTCGGATGTGCTAATCTCCAGACCCGATGTCAGGCCACTCTCTACTTCCTCTCCAGCCAAAAAGAAGCAGAAAACTAAACATACCACCTCTTCTTCAGAAGTCACACCAGATTGGCAGGCCTTCACTTCCTCTCTCATGCAGGCCTTCATGGTCCTTAGGCCTTCAGCCTCAGCCACTTTCATCCTGCCTCTTCTGCACCCTAGATCTGTCTCTGCTTCTTCCCTCCCATCCATAACCCCTCAGGTCAGGGAAGAAGAACATGACTCTTCTTTCTCTTCATCAGAGGAGTCCATTTCTTATGTTTCCCAGATTGCCTCCCCTCCAGGAATGTTACTCTCTGGATGAGGAATCTGTGGAAGGGGACTCTTCCCCCCTGAGGATATTACATTTGGTGAGACATCACCAAGATGAAGGATTACTTTAAATGGGACACTTCCAAATGACAGACACCCAAAAAAGGTACTTTGAACTGTTGCAGGTGGAATCACCCTCCCCTTCAGCAGTTCCCCCTGTTCTGCCTGCTTGTTTGGATGCCTTCAATGTGGTCTCTAAGGCCCCTGACTCCCAACCACCAGCCCTAAGCATCCTGACCACTTCTATAAAGTACCAGAGGACCACAAATTCTTAGTTAAGCCACCCTTGGTGGACCCAGCTGTTAATGCCACCACAGCAGATAAGGAATCTAGACTGCTGCCTTCTGCCTCCCTACTACCCACTGACAAAGACAGTAAGTACATGGATAGGATGGGAAGAAGGTGTACACTTCTTCTACTTTGGCTTTCAGAGCCAAAAATTATCAGACCCACATGACCAAGTATGCATTAGACTTGATCTCTCAAGCCTCCTCCATGCTGGCTTCCTTACCCAACAGTCCCAGCAAGGCGGACATCTCATCAAAACTTTCCTTGGCCCAACAGGTAGCCAGGCACTCCATAAAGTGCAGCTATGATGCTGCAGAAGGTCTGCAACATCTGCTTCAGCCCTCGGGAGGTACTCATGGCTAAGACTCCAAAACCTCCTCGAGGACTTCAAGGCAAAAATCCTGGATGCCCCTCTGGACTACAATGTGCTGTTCCGAAAACAATCCGCTGACCTTTTTAAAAATCTGCAAGACAAAAGCAAAGAGCTCCAGGACATTAAGCACCTGCTGATGTCATCCATACCCAAGTATTACAGGAACTACTCTACTAAAGCCACATTTGTAACTCCACAGCCCTCCTCTTCTATGTCCAGGAGAGGGGCCAGAAGACCTGCTAATTCCAGATCCTCTGTTCCACCACAGCAACCCAGACAGCCCTTTCAGGACAGAGGAGGCCCCAGTAATGCATGACTGCCTTGCACACCTCCCCCTCTCAACCTGCCTTTCCCACTGTCTCTCCCTTTGGCAATCCATCACTTCAGACCAGTGGGTGTTAAACATTATCCAAAAAGGGTACTTCCTATCCTGGAAAGAGAAGCCACCCAGAAGAGGCATCCCTTCCCTCCCCAAAAACTAGGCCTATCTCATGCCACAAGTTCTGTCAGATCTTCTACAGCTAGGCATCATAGAGCCCGTTCCTCCAGGACAAGAAGAAAAGGGTTTTATTCCCATCTCTTCCTGGTCCCCAAAAAAGATGGCCCCTGGAGACCCATCTTAAATCTGTCCTTTCTAAACCTACATTTTCAGGTACCCTCCTTCAAAATCCTCTCTCTCCCCCACCTTGCTGCCTCTCATTCCAGACAAGGCCTTCATGGTCACCCTAGACCTAAAGGAAGCCTACCTGCACATACCCATCAGGAGTTCCCACAGACAATTCCTGCATTTCTCTGGCCTTTCCTCTCATTTCCAGTTTACTACCTTGCCCTTTGGTTTATTCATGGCCTCCAGGGTCTTTACAAAGTGCCTGGCCCCAGCCATTGCCTTCTGCAGAACTCAAGGGATACAAATTTACCCTTTTCTGGGTGACATCCTGATTCTGGCAGAGTCCAGGGATGCTTTAAAGCATCTACATTTCACCATGTCCCTTCTGCAGAACCTAGGATTCACCATCAACTTCTCCATATCCTCTCTGATCCCAAGCCAGGACAAGATTTTCCACAGCTGCAGAATCAGAACAGACACAATGAAGGCCTTTCTACCTCAGAACAAGGTTCTGTCTTTAACTTCCCACTTCCAGGAAGCTCTACTATCCCAAAAGGTGATGGCAAGGCATTTTCTTTGCCTCCTGGGTTTGATGGCAGCAACCATCCCAATGCTACCTCTGGTAAGAATGCACATGCGCAAGCTGCAGTGGTTCCTGAAGAACACCTGGTCCCAGCACATACATCCCCTGGAGCAGGTCATCCCCCTCCTTCCCTGTCTGAAAACAGGTGGATCCAACAAGTGAAACTGAACCCAAGGCTCCCACTACAGCCCCCCACCCCAACCCAAGTTATGCATACAAATGCCTCAGATTTAGGTTGGGGAGCAATCTGGCCTCTTACAAAATTTAGGAGAAGTGGCATCCCTCTCTTCAGGCCAAACACATCAATATCAGGGAAATGACAGCAGTTTTCTTTGCTCTACAGACCTTCACCACCCCCCTTCTGGCTCCAGGAGTGCTCCAGATTGTCACCAACAACATCACTGTGATGTGGTACCTCAACAAGCAGGGGAAGAACAAAGGCTTATCAGCTGCTCATATGGGACTTAGCCTCCAGGCTCAACTTGGTTCTGCAGGCAGTCTACATCCCCCTCACAGGACAGCCACCAAGCAGATCTCTTGCACAAGACCTCGTCTCCTCAACAGGAATGGATGCTGAACAGGGAGGTCTTCTTAGACATAGTCCACCAGTGGGGTGCTCCACAAATAGACCTGTTTACCTCCCCCCAGAACAGGCAATTGCAGAGCTTCAGCTCAAAAACCCGCTCCCCTCTAGCATGGAGAATGGATGCTTTCAGCATCTCTTGGGAGGGGAAGTTCCTTTATGCCTTCCCCCCATTCCCACTGATTCAGAAAGTCCTCCTGAAAATCCAGAAGGACAAACCAAAAATCTTGTTAGTGACTCCCTACTGACCAAGGCAGCACTGGTTCCCCCTACTTCACAAAATAGCCAAGGGCAATCACTTCAAGTTAATCTACATGGTGGACCTACTGTCACAAGACAAAGGAACTCTCCTACACCCACAGGTGCAGATGTTGTCTCTGACTCTGTGGGTGATAAACTTTTGATTCCTTTCAGACACCACTACTCAGAGGATGTGCTTTCAGTACTAAGGGAGGCAAAGAAACCTACCTCCAGAAAATCTTACCTGGCTAAATGGGAAAGATTTGCAAAATGGTGTCTGCAAAAGGGAAGGGGCCCCAGCTCCGCCGAGGTTCCCCTGGTTCTAAACTACTTGTATCAATTAATAAAAAATTACCTTTCTTATTCTTCTGTGAAAGTTCAGCTCTCGGCCATATCAGCCTACCTGCCCCGGGAACCCCCCCCCCCTTGCTGGCCAGGCTCAACAGAAAGCTCTTCCTTAAAGGGGTCTTGCACATGAGACCACCTAGGAAACCTATCCCTCCGCCTTGGGACATTAACTACATCTTAGAGAAATTAACCCAACATCCCTTTGAACCTGCCAGCCCTTCCTCCTTACAGATGTGTACATGGAAGATGGTCCTTCTGGTGGCTATCACTTCAGCCAGAAGAGTGTCAGAACTGCAGGTTCTAATGGTCTGTCCCCCTACACCATCTTCCACAAAGACAGGGTGTCCTTGCAAACTAACCCCTCCTTTATGCCTAAAGTGGTCAATGATCTCTCTCTTAACCAATCCATTCATCTGCCCACCTTTTTTCCCTCACCCACTAACAAAGGGGAGAGGATACTGCACTCCCTGGATGTGTACAGACAACTTAGATTCTATCTGGACAAAACCAAGACCATCAGAAAGACTAACCAGCTCTTTGTCTCCTTCCACCCCAGAGTCCTGGACAAGGCAGTCTCCAAGCAAACTATTACATGCTGGATCAGGAAAGCTATTTGCTTCTGCTACTCTCACCATGGAAAGTACCCCCCAGTGTGAATCAAGGCCCATTCCACTAGAGCTGTGGCCACCTCAAGGGCCTTCATGAAAGGCCTAGACACAGCATTCATTTTGGAAGCAGCCACCTGGACCACTATCTACACCTTCACCATTACAAATTGGATCAAGTTTCCAGAGCTAGAACAGGAGTCACCAGAACAATCCTGCAGGGTCTTGTAGAGCCCTATGCATTGACCACCACCCTCTCCTCCTCTTAAGCTGTGGTACACTCCCACACCTAGAATACTGAAATATAGGAATAGAAGGACATTGAATAGTTGTGTAAAATCTTACCATAACCATAGATGTCCTTCTCTTCCATGTTGCAGTATTCTTCCCTGCCCACCAGTCCCCCCTGGTCTTATACCTTCCTGTACTACCTACATTTCAGTAGGTCTCCAAGTTGCACACCTATAAACAACTGGCATACCTCCTGCTGGGCCTTATTCTCTGCCTGCTGGCCTTCAAGTTCTGAGGACTGTGCATGCAGACGTCACATTTAAGGCCCTTGGTTTATGGCCCTACATGTGACGTCCCATGCACACTACAGCAGCCAAGCTGAAGCTTTTGTATAGAAGCCAACATACAAATCACCTGAAGGCAGGAAATCCCTCACCTAGAATACTGCAACATGGAAGAGAAGGACATCTATGGTTATGGTAAGATTTTACACAGCTATTCTTTCTTCATCCATAAAAGTTCTTTTATTGGGCATCATGATTCTATTTCATGCTGAAGAAGGCCGGCTGCCAGATCTTTAAGCATGCCATTGATTTTGGCCTCTGGGGTCTCTGGCACATTAGGTAGTTCTGTGCCCCAAAAAGAACTAAAGATGGTGTAAGCTGCTCTTCCCTTTACAGATGAGCATCCTGTTGACATGCTTGGTATAGGAAGGATTCCAGTTCCTCTCTGGGGGTTGGTGACTGTTCTGGGTATCATACCAGAAAGACTGACATCAGTTTGTGACTAATGTCTATGTATGATGAATTCTGCTGCAGTAATGGTCTTCCTTTTTGAACTATGGTGAGTACCCCAAACAACTGTATTTCACTGAAACATAATGTTTAATGGTTTTTAATTACTCCAGAGTACTTGTGAAACATGTTCCATTAACCAAACTTACTGTTCTTAAGTTAAAATGTGTTAGGACGGGTCTGTGATTGAGAAGGGAAAGTTATGTTTTGTGTTACCATTCAAAGGGTAAGAGGAAACAGGGAATAAATTGTTTCACTTCTCTGAAGAAATGGGCAAAAGTCTGGTGTAATACAGAGGACTTTAACTTTTAGACAAAGGTCAAGTTATTAATTTTCAGGCAGTAAAGGAAAATTTGAATCTTAAATCAGGACACAGGGTGGATTTTAATGGAGATTGCTATGACTGGGAGAGTCTGGGTAAAATGGAAGGAAGAAGGAAATAAAACCAGTTCCATTAGTGGCCCTACAGTTGATATATGGAGCTTAGATGGTAAACGGGGTGGGGATTTGAAGATGCTGCAGTTCCTATCTATATTTGTCAACGAGAGATGGGCTATACCCATCATGTTTGGTATTCTGAAATAGAACTATTCCAGTAATTAAAGTCAAACTTAAACATTTAGCTAGAGTTTTAACGTTAATCCTGTATCTGTTTCAGGAAAATGTATTGTTAGTATCCTATATTTAGCATAAAGACTTACCTTAATACCAGCCTCTAGCATCATTTTATCTATTTTTGGGGGGAGAATTGCATTAATTATCTTGAAACTTGTTGGAGTTGCAGTTCCAGGCTATATCACATAATTGTAAGCAGCTGCTTGGAACAAATCATCCGCTTTACTGGTTTGAATGTCTTTATAGCTGTTATGTGAGGGAGATTATCTTCTTCAGTCAGGGAGTCCATAGTCAGAGCACCAGTCCTTTTCTCCACTAAGCAAGCGCCACTGATAAATATCCAGGTTTGTGAATCCTGCTGTTTTATGTCTCTATGCCAAGTAATGTTTTATATAAGTAGAGAGCAGAAGGGAAAAACATAAGAATGATTATCCAAAGTGATAACTGTATGGAAAAAGAAATTTCTTGCAAGATACACTGGTTTCACAAAGCAAACTCATTAAGTGGATGGATACATCTGTTTACCATGACCCCAGACAGACAAGACACTGCTAGTTCAGTCTCCTTGTTGACAGTGCAGTATACAATGGATGGCCAAGTACACACTTATCCTGTAATATTTTTATTATAATCAGATTGTCAAAATGTTGACATGGCAAAAGCTACTGCTCTGCCTTTTAACTGTTTTCATTGTTTAACCATAGTGCTATCTCCATGTGCCTGGAAGGTGTAACCTAACACTTTTTCTCAATGTTTCTTCTTTCTTCAGTTACAGTGGGTTACTGCAGAGTCAAAGAAAAAGGAATGTGTCATAAAAGGCAAAAGTGAACAGGTAAGAGATCTGTTTGTTCACCGTTGTCTCAATGTCTGGATCACCATTTATGGACCATAACTTTTTAAAAAATGGTTGCAAGTGCTTGCTGTTTATTAGTACAGTTTAGTATTTTTTAATGAATTTTGTTTTCAATTTTATGCCAGTGGCAGGCTGATGTAACCTTGATAAAAGCATTCTTAATAATAGATTACGGTTTGTTTTGTAAGAGAAGAAAGGGTTTAACTTTATTGGCCTGAATGCCTCAGTAACCATGTAGTTGGAACACTTGTATGTCCGTAAGGGACTCATTTGCATATTTTCTCATATGCTTCCTTCAAAGGAGGCTTATGGTTTTGCACAGAGACAACTAGTACAGGTGTGCGCCACTTAAAGTCCTTCTACACAATGTCCGACCACATTTACATATGTACTGTACTAAGAAGAAGTAAATGCAGTTAAGACATTGTGCAGAAGGACATTAAGTGAAGCAAAGTGTAAAGAATATGGTGTTCACTTGGGTCTATATTATAACATCGAATTTTATAAAGTTCGAATGTTATAATATCGAACCAGTTTTGTCAAACACTGAAAACAGCGAAGGTGCAGGACACCAAATTCTTTCCCAGGGACAGAATTTGGTGGGCCCTTGCTGTGGCTTTGCTGTTTTCAGAGTTCGATATGTTGGAACGTTACGGGTCGGGTTCAGGTAAGTGTGCGATTGTGTGTAGGTTAGGTGAGTTAGGGTTAGGGAGCAGGTCAGGTAAGTGTGCAGTTGTGTGGACGTTAGGGTTAGGGCGCGGGTCAGGTAAGTGTGCAATTGTATGTAGGTTAGTGTTAGGGAGTGGGTTAGGTGAGTTAGGGTTAGGGCGCGGGTCAGGTAAGTGTGCAGCTGTGTGTAGGTTAGGGTTAGGGGGCGGGTTAGGTGAGTTAGGGTTAGGGCGCAGGTGAGGTGAGTGTGCGATAGTGACAGACCTTAGGGTTAGGGTTGGGTTAAGTAAGTGGCTAGCTAGTAGTGTATGTAAAGTTTAGTTTAGGTTTAGGTATAGGATTTTAAGTGTATGTGTGTGGATTGTTGTTTTTTGTGTGTGTTTGTGTTGTGTGTATGTTTCTCGGAATAGAGATTTTTTTCCCTGGGGAAAAAAATCGCTATTCTGACTGTTCGATGTTTGCGGATTTCGGTGTTTAGGGTTCGATATTATAACATTTGATGTTTACAAACTTCGATGTTATAATATAGACCCGTTCGCTTAAGAGTCTCACCATTTCACATTGTATGGGATAAAACCTATCCCAGACATTAAGCAGCGCAAACCTGTATTTTTTTGCACTTGCTCTAAATATTTCAGCACTAATAAACACTTCTGTGCTGCATTTATTGATTTGGTTGAATTTATCACTATTTTTCAGACTGTATTTGTTAAAAAAATGACATCTGTTAATGTACTGCTGTTAGGTTGTTTTAACAGTATTCTGATATTTCCTAACCTCCTCTGACACTGTAAAAACTGTTCTGAGTTTGACAAAATATTTTTAAGTTTTGCAAAGTTTTTCTGTGTTTGTAGAAGTTTTTCAACATTTGCACACTTTTTTCTGTATTTGTGAACATTTTTCAGGGTTTGTGAACTTATTTCCAAGGATTCCTGATACTGTGGGAGTTCTGCTTTTTGTTGTAAAGCATTTGTTACTGCACTTCATCACAAAACCAGTTTGTTTTACATTAAGATGGTTTTTCTGCACTCTGGTGGGAGCAGAGGGCTGATTCATCCCATCTGAGTTAGAAACTACTGTTGGAAGGCTTATTGTGTGCTTATCTGATTGACCTGAGGGCTTAACTGTGTAAATGTCTTTTGCTGGTCTAAAGGTCTCGCATTTACACATCACGCAAACATGGTTACCTATGCCTTGTATATAAGCAAACCACTCCAGTTTATAATCCTCTCTAGGAAATGCTCTCCGTATTCTCTCACTGTTCGTAGCTGCTAGAAGAGCTGCCAGTTTGCACAATGAGTAGCACCACTGCAGGACATCTAATAGTATACTACTAAACACTCACTTAGACCTTTAAATGTCTCTCTCCAACTCCTTCCCATCTACTAAGGATCTGGTATAATGGACAGACACTTCACTGTCATCTCTGTTTCTGGCCTGGTGGATATGGGCATTCTGAGGCAGTGTAGTAACTACCTCAGGTTCACTGACAACAATTTAATTTTAGAACAGACAGTGTGTGAGAGATGTAGATACACAATGTCACTGCAGGCAAAGCTCGCACATACACACACAAAAACTGCGAACCAGGTTGTAAGCATTATACCCTAAATACTCACTAACAGCACTAATGAACAAACACATAGACCCACATATGTAGGAGTACTCACTTGTAATCCACCCAAACCTCCAAGATCTCCTAAAAGCATCTGTCAATAGCCCTGCGCACATTCATAAAACAGAGCACCTTACACAATACATAACTCTGAAAATCATAGTAGCCCTGCTTCCAAGCCCATAAGGCAAAACACCACACAGCCAAACATTCCTTCAAAGGCATGGAACAAACACCCACTAGAGATCAGGTTACTCAAGCAACTTAGTCAGTTCAAGCTAGCCACTAAAGAATACCTATTAAGCCAATGGACTTGCCTCTGTACCCCCTTTTCCCCCCTTAAACAGCTTATCAGCTCTAACTGCACACCTCTGTCTGCTTCCAGCCTATGTAACTTTCTCTAACTCTCTAGACCTTGTCTCACATTAACTTCTCTATCCAAAGCACATTACATAATTCTTATCTGCATAATGTAAGATTTTACATCTGGTGACAAAACTATCGTTAGCCCTTCTGAATGATGTATGATTCTAAATCTGACAGACATAATGATTAGTTTACTATAGTAAATCATTGTTTTTATGTATATGTTGCTTTGAACTGTTGGACATGCTACACCTAAAGAAATCCCAATCTCTCCAAGCTACACGCTCTACGGCCTAAACCTTGTCACCACAATAAACCGGACATGGTGGAGGGATAGATTTCCTGTCCCAGAGACTTCCCATACTCTGGAATAGGCTACCCATCTATGTCAAGCAAAGTTCTTCATTGGCACTCTTCATGAAAAATCTTGATGAGTGGATGGGAAATAGGAAATACACCCCAGGGATCACGTCTGTGTCTCTGCTCAACAGTGGCACAGGAAAATAACTTTCTTGGGTGGCGTAAGCCAGGGAACCTTGTTGGCTAGGCTTAGGTAAGCCATTGGGCCGATAGCCTAGTACACACCTATGAACCTGTGAATATTTTCTGTAAACTGGTAGTTGATTGTTTACTTATTTTTGTAAATTATAAACTATAGAACATGTGGGGCTTTTCTCCCAGGCCTCTTAGGAAAAGGGGCTACTTAGGTCAGTTGGACAAACCTGGTCAACAAATGTAAATAAATAATAAATAAATAAAATTCTAGTTATTGGAGATTCCATTGCAGGACATGCTGATGCCCCCCTTACCAGGCTAAACAAGGAGAAGATCACAGTGAGCTGTCTGGAGCAAGGATCTGCCAGATCATGTATGTGCCTAGCTGTTTAAACCACAAGTACTAGTATGACATGGTCATAGTCCATGTGGGCATAAATGACCTAAGACATACCTCACTGGACTATATGAAGAGAGATATGATGGAGCTCTCTAAATATGTGTCCTGGGTGGGTATGACTCTAGCCTTGAGTAGCATCCTACCTTCACCAATGATGATACCACAGTACCAGCAAAAAATGATTGACTTCAACATTTGGCTTAGTTTCTGATGTTACAACAAGGGGATCAAATATCTGTTAGCCTGGGGAGACATGATTGACAAACCACAATGCTTTGCCAGAGATGGCTTGCACTTGTCAGCACTTGCCTTCCGGTTACTTGCAAAAACTTTATCTACCCCCTCATAGTGCCTTTTTTAGGTTGTAGCAAGTTGTTAAACCATCCAACATAACAAAAATCAGTCACAACTATGTAAGGGTACTGCTGCTCAGTGCTAGGAGTTTAAATAAAAAACCTGCATTCCCTAGAAGTACTCCCCAGCGTGGAGGATGCAGACATATGTGCAGTCATGGAAACATGGTTCAGAACCATGGAAAGTACCCCGGCTATCAAAGGCTACATGCATTTCAATCCCCATCAGTTCAGGATAAAACAAAGGGAGGAGGTGTCTCAGAGTTCATAAAGGATAAGTACACTGCTAGACTGGTCCAACAACATGACTTTCTTGATCTGTTCCATGACCAACTAACCATAGGTGCAATCATTTGTCATATCCTTGCTAGCTACAGATCCCCTTACATGAGTCTGGAAAACCACACCTCCTACCTAAATCTACTGGAATCTCTTAACATTCAGCCTAACACCATACTTATAGGTGACTTCAACTACCCCTCCATCAATTGTGAGACATACATGTCCCATATTTCACTTGTTCAGAGGTTTTTGGACTTTGTCAATGCAAACACCCTGGAGCAACTAGTAAGCTCCCCATCCACCCTGGAGCAACTAGTAAGCTCCCCATCCACCCTGGAGCAACTAGTAAGCTCCCCATCTAGAGGTGCAAATATCCTAGACCTAGTACTCATGAACATGGGAGGATGTTGTGCCCTCCCATGCATTAAATCCTCCCTGGTAAGATTTGACCACAAAATGATTTCCTAGCATAAATAGGCTAGTCAACAAAAATAAAAAAATTCTCTCCAAAGCCAAGAAGGAACAGACAAAACAGTGCAAAAAAGACACTCGCCAATCTAAACAAACAAATTAGAGAGCTGCTCAAACCTACCAAAGCAAACTATGAGGCAGGCAAATCCTCCAGGTCAAAGATAACCATAAGACTTTTTTTTTTTTTTAATTATGTTCATAACCTCATGGGAAATCCTCAGCAATGTGCTGAGTTAATCATGAACAGCAGCACACGTAACCTGAAACTATAGCATACCTGCTAGCACACAAGTTCAGTTCAAACTTCTCCCCCCATCACCTCCTACAAACCCAAAGAAATACTGCAACCATCCACCTAGCAGTCATTACAAGGGAATAGGTCCTTACTCCACTTACTAAAGTCAACAACACACCCTTCGTGGATCCTGACAGCATTCTAGGATGCTTCTTAAATAGCTTAAAACAGAATCTATCAGGGCCAGTAGAAACCCTGTTTAACCACAACCTCTGGACAGGCTTTGTCCCAGAGGAATGGAGGACTGCAATAGTCATCCCTCTGCACCAGAGAGTCTATAAACTGACCCAGGGCACTACAGACCCATAAGTCTGACCAGTCTTATCTGCAAGGCCATGGAGATAATTATCATGGACCAGATCAATAACAACACAGGAACTCTCCAAACACTGGACCAAGCCCAGTGTTTGGCTTTGTTAAACGGAGGGTCTTGCCTGCTCAGTCTGATGGGCTTCTTCGAGATAGATGAGGGTAAAACAGTACACACTGTTTATCTAAACCTGGCCAAAGCTTTTGACACAATCCCCCAGCTGGGGCTCATAGCTAGACTTACTGAGTTAGGCATAAACTCCTACATTGTCAGGTGTATAGCTAACTAGCTCACTGATAAGACACATGTTGCCAGAACAGGGGAATTCACTTCCCATAAGAAACCAAGCAGTGTCCCATGGAGCTCAGTGGTGGGACCACTCCTGTTTGGTATGTACTTCTCTAAAGTGAAAGCCAATGTTGAGGACCTCTGGCTTACCAAGTTCACTGACAAGTGTTAGCTGGGAGCAGTCACCAAATCCCCAAACAATGTTGACATTCTACAAACAGGCCTAAAATGACAAATGACTTGCACCAAAACCATGGTCTCAAACTAAATACTAAAAAATGCATCATCATGCCCTTCGGTAAATCAGAAATCCCTGCAAATTATAACAGTAATAGCACACACCAAAAAGTAGACCTAGTGGTGAGGGACCTAGGAAATGAGATAGATAGTAACCTAAACTTTGACTACGAGAAAGCTACTGCATTGAGGAAATCTTTCTGTGTGGCTCAAGGTTTAAGTAAAGGTACAGCATCAAGACCACAGGAAGTCACAGTGGCATTGTACGTGGCCCTTATCAGGCCCATCCACCTGCATGTACCTAACCAGGTGCTTACACAAGTTGGAGCAACCCCAAAAGTTTCCCACTAAAAAAATACAAAGAGTAAGCTACATGTCTTATGCAGACTGACTAAAGGCCCTATCCCTTTACTCCGTCTCGTATCATTTATTGAGAGGGGACTTATGCCTAGCCTACAAGGCATTCTCTGATCCAGTCCTGATGAAAATGTTATGTATTCACAAGAAAAATGATACGAGGGTTGCATGTTCCATGGACATGAACCTTATTTGTGACTCTAACAGAACTTGCTGGTAAGACAGATTGGTATACCAAAAGCTACCTCATCTATGTAAAAAACAAAGCCCACCCATCATTCTCTTGAAAAAGAGTTTGGACAAATGGATGGGGAACTGTAAATACACTCCCAGGGTACTGCCTATGTCCCTTATAGACAGAGGCAGTCTGTAAAGTGACTCAGGGCTCAGAAACCCAAAGATCCACTACCCTAATACTACCCCATCCCACATCTGAGGAACTGTGCTTGTAAAGGCTGCTGTGCCATGAGCCTAGTAATCACCTATAAACCTGTACAGGGTCTTTTTTTTTTTTTTTCATATGTGGCTTTTCCGTGTGAACTTTTTATTAGGTAAATTTTGGAGTCACCTAATGTTATGAGATATGGGCTTAAGGCTTTAAAAAAGCTGAATGTTTCCAGAAAATTGCCAAGCTATCCACTTACACTATAACAATGAGCTCAGAAAAAGGGTGAAACATGTCATGTTTACAGTTAGTGAGGTTTTGTTTGTTTCGCTTAAATGCCTGAGTAAAGACTTTATCAAAAGCAAGTAGTCCAAAGGTATTCAGAAGCTATGTAGATGGAGCACTTGTATAGCCCTAAAGGATAATTTGCATATTTCCCATAGGCCTCCTTCAAAGGGGGTGTAATGTATTACATAAGTAGGGCTAGCTTGCCATGCTATTTTTTCATGTTTTGTTTTGTCTAACTGACTTTTCTGTGTGACTGTCTACTTGCTGTTTTGCACTCTTGTAAGAAACTAAATCAGTTTTACTTCTAGCCACATAAGCTGAGGTAGTCGGTTTTAAGATCCTGAGTGGTAGCCCTATCCCTGTGTTCGTGCAGGTAAAATTGAATGAATGGGACTGGATCTTATACCTGTTTTGCTGTATTTGACTAGTTCAGTATTAAATAAATGTATCACTTTTTAACTACACTGTTTTCTTCTCATAACCATTCATATAGCTATGTATCCATTTTCTAAACTACTTTTTCTGGTGAAGGTTACTGTGGTACCAAACCAAGCAGCAGAGACCAGAATTCCCTGGCCCTTGTATAAGTCTCCAGTTCCTCCTGCGTAAAACCTACACATTCCCAGGCAAGCTGGAAGATATACAATTTCCAAAAATGTCCTAGGTCTGCCTGGGGGGGGGGGGCTCTTCTAAGTGGGCCCTACTTGTTACATCTCACCTGGGAAATACCCAGGGAACTTCCTCCTAAGGTGCCCAGACTACCTCAGTCGACTCCCTTTGTACAAAAAAACAGTGATTGTACTCCAGTTGCCAAGCTTCTCACTCCATGCAGATTAAGCACAACCCCAGCTGCCCTATGAAAGATTCTCATTTCTGCCTCTTTTGTTCATAGTCTCATCCTTTCATTTACTCCCCAAAGGTTGTAATTGTAGGTGAGGATAAGACCGTAGATTAATAAGTAGAAACAAATTATTTCAATTCACCATTACAATCCAGTACAACACTTTGAGCACTGTTGCCTCTACACCCATATTGTGATCAATCTACTGATCCCATATACTTTAACTCATGAACAAGACTCTAAGATACTTAAACTCACCCTTCCGAGGTACCTGTTCCTCCCTGCTGCAGAAAATAATCCACTATGTTTTGGGAGATAACCATAACCTCTGATTTGGAAGTTCTGATTTTCATCCTGTCCATATCACACTCAGCAACAGATCTCTTCAGTGCATGCTGAGGGTCACATTCAGTTGAGGCCAAAAGGATAGTATCATCTGCAGACAGCAAAGATGCAACCATCACATCCCCAGACTGTATGTTTTCCTAGCAGTGGCTTTACCTTTATATCCTGTCCATTATGGGTTCATAGGTAGTTAATAAGCTGTTTATCTGTTAAGATCTTAAGAAGCCAGCCTTACATTTTTAGCCTTATATTTTGTGTATGAATAAACGATCTGTCAGGACATTTACTTTGTTGTTCCTGTAATACATAGACAGCAAGAAAGTCCTGAATGTTTAGCACCCTAACCACTGACTAAATACTGCTCCCATCAATCTGTACAGAGGGTAGGGCATGAGAAAGGTCCCCTAAAGCTTTAGAAGCTGGCCGATTGTCATATCCTTGGCTGGATATAACCCATTTAATTTAGACTAATGCAACACTGATCTATTCAAATATCTGCTGTTATGGTAACTTTACTTTCACAACTGTGTTTTCTTGTCTGTTGTCATGGTGATGGTGGAGGCTGAAGAAAGTGCTTTAAAGTTACCACTAGCATGTTAGGTTCCCTAGTCACTGTCATTATGTGCTTGGATTTCCCAGGCCTCTCCAGACACCACTGTTGCTGTCTGTTCCAGCTTACCACCAAATGGTGATTAACAGCTCGGCGCCTGTCCTGACCGAAGTGTCCTAATGAATATCCTCCACGAATATAGATTCATTGGTAGTTACTAATCATGCATTTCAGGAGATAATTGAAGAGCCCAGCCCAGTTTTCCAACTGTGCCAGAGCACTGTCTGATTAACTGACTTGCTCAGTGTCACATGGAAAAGGCTTCACTCCCAAAACCCAGAATAGAACCAGGTACATCTTCAGAACAATACTCTCTCAAGGGAGCTTCCCCAGCTCATTCTGTCCAATGTACAGCTGTAAACAATAGGCAAATTTAAATGTCCTATTCTGTTTCAGTGAGGCACTTTTAACCACCTGCCATTATGAGATCTGAGGAGTGCAAGAGCTTGGTTAATTCCGAGATATTAAATGCAACTAGCCCAGTAAATGTTGATAATGATAAACATTAATAGTTACATATTTATAAGTTACTGTAAAAGATGTCCTCTGGCTGCCTGAATTTTCCCTAGAATGTACATTTCACAGTTTTTACATGACAAAATCATGTTACTGACTTTATAATGTTTCTAAATGGATATTCCTTATTATAGTTTTTCACTGTATGATGCCCAGGTTTGTATAAATAGTTCACCTGGCTAAATAAATATATTGATTAACGTTTAGGTAAGGTATATGTCTAGAACCACATTAAAATGAACTTTCTGGTGCCTTCTTGTTAACTGAGGTTAATCGATTTGTGAGGCTTACTCTTGACTTTTCATACAAGAGAGTTTTTAACTGCTGTGGCATTAGTCCTATAATTGTGTTATAGCAGTTTTAAGTTCTTCCTTTGTCTTTGCTGTATTCAGTTACTCTTTTGCCCCCAAGTCTGTTTTCATTGTAACCATGGTGTGAAGTTTATATTAAATAATGACTACAATCAGGGGTGTAGCTAGGCATACTCAGTATACTCAAATGTGTACTTTTTTCTCAGCATGTCTTGGAAATGTCAGCATTCAGAAAGCACAGAATGTTTAGAACTGTGTAAATGAATATTTGCAGTATAGGGATATACAAAGAATTGTTGTGCAAAAGGAACACACCTCTAAAACTAGCTTTTAATGGATATAAATTATAACAGTTGAAAATAACATGCCTCTTATTATATATGTTGGGGGGGTAGCATTTTGAGGGTTGAGTACATTTTGAAAGTGATAGGTGAATAGGTGGGCAGCAGAATTTGATCTGAGTACAGAATGTAAATCCGTGGCTACACCCCTGACTACAATATGAAGTAGCAATAAGATTCTCATATGCTTTACATAACAATCTGAAGTACCGTTTCATGTCTAGTTGGCTGAAACAAAATACACTGGTTAGTTTTCTGAGGCAATGCTTCCATCTAATGGTAGATTTTAATATTGCAGCCATACAAGTTGATTTATTGTCTGGTGCAACTGCTCATATATGGAAGACTAGCTAGCTGCTTGAACTTGTGGTACACCAGCAAGAACTATTACCTCATACTGTGTATTACCATGTGTTCCTGTATGTGGTGGCGACGATAAGTGCTGAAGGAAGTAGTTTAAGTTTTTACTGTCATGTCTACTGAAGGAAAGAAGGAGGAAACAGTGTATTTTGAATGAGAACCATCAGGGTAACTTAGGCACAGGTAGATCTGCATACAAGATGATGCAGTCTTGGACTGACATAGCCTCTTTGTGTATGCTTTTTAAGTGATTCTGCATTTCATATGTAGCTGCATGAAGAAAGAAACCAGTAAAATAAGGAAAAGAACAGCAGAAAGGATGTCCTTCATTTGAGAATCCCCAGTATGTATGCTACAGAGACGTCCTGGTTTGGGAACTTACTAGGAAGTACATTTCACATTACCTTTATGAGTTATGTCTCGGATGTTTCACAAATCAAAGTAAAGCTGGAGGAATCAGCTTGTCAAAACAGTGATAGGTCCGTATTTTGTGACCTTACCTTACTAGCTTGACTTTGGAAATGAATGTAGTTAATGGGGACCAGAGATGATTAATCATATACTGCTTTCAGGAACCTTCCCAATGGACATTCATCTTGGTCTACAGATGCTTCAGCAGTAAGAGTGCTTTGAGAGCAAATGATTTTAGGTTCATAGGTTCATAGGTTGGTACTAGGCTATCAGCCCTAGGGCCTATACAAGCCTAGCCATAACAATTCCCTGGCTATTAGCTTGGAGTTCCTTGTTACAATGTGTTTGATGATGTGCCTTTGACTTAAAAAGTGGAATAAGAAGTTTGTGTTTAGTGGTCCTTGGTCACCAAAAGAGGGATAAGCTCTGGAATCTATATACAAGCAGCCATACATGCAGGTGGAAAGGAGACAGATGTTCCTTCTATGACAGAATGTAGACAGTTGATACTCAGTGCAGAGAGCAGTAATTCAACAGATGATGAAACAAGTACTAAGTGGATAAGTTCCTAGATAGTTAATAGGCATGCAGTTCAGGAGACCATCCAGGAGCCTAGCACAAATTTCCCATTTGCTCCAAAACACCGTCTAGTAAACTGGCTTGCAAAAGGTCACACAGTGGGCAAATTGAGGCTGGGTGAATCAAACCCTGAACCACAAGAAGCAGCTCATTAACACCCCATGGCTTTTAATCCTCTTGAGCTAACATACAGCGAAACAGTAATTTTCTTAGTAAACAGTAATTGACATAGTAGAACCGTACTCATAAGTGCTAATTCTAGCCCCGACTTCAGCCCTAACAATAACCATATCCTGACCTTAACATTAAACAAGACACAGATGCTTTACACTAGCCCTGTCTCTCATGCTAAGCAAAGACATATAAACCTTTCACTACTCGTACTCCTAACCCTACACTAGCACTCGAAAACATACACACCTTACACTAGCCCTATCCCTATCCTTGACACTACTACTACTATTACACACAGACACACACACACACACACACACACACACACACACACACACACAGCATACACATTTACTTTTAGAATGCCAAAAATTCCGTATTTTTGATCTTTTTGGTATTCTGACACACTTGCAGTTCTGCATGCAGAATTGTTGCTTTTGGTAGATCAACACTGATCTAGCGATAGAGCCCTATTTTTATATACACATACTGTATATATTTATAGATATAGATATACAGTATAGCTATATATATATATATATATATATATATATATATATATATATATATATATATATATATATATATGAATATGAGTGCAGTACAATTGGCTGATAACACATTTGTTTAAATAAGAGTAACTATACAAATGAGTAATTTTTTTTGTTTGAATGAAATTTGGCCTAATTCAAGGTTTATATAGTGCAGGAAAATGAAGGTTTGATTGCAAAGGTGGTGATTGTGAAAGTGTGCAAGACTGTATTATAGCAGGTAGTGTATATGTAAGAGTATTCACAGGTAAGGGTTAGGTAAGGGGATTGATTTAGTGTTGTGCCAGTTTGGTATTGCGTGTGTTCTGTGTTCTTTTGTCTTTTGTACTAGTATTGTTATGGAAAGTGTTTTTAGTAATGTAATCTGTAGGGTTGGGTTTAGGGACAGGGTTAGGGTTAACACATATGACTGAGGTAGTGCGGAGGGGGCAAAGCTGTTGTTAGTATTCACAAAAAAACTCTGTTAATTAGTCGCAATGTCTTTTATGTCTTTTTTTCTGTTTTTTTTTTTTTTAGGTGGTGGCATTCCATTTGAGATCACAAAGTTATTTTGAGCTACTTATTTATTACTGAGAACCGTCAAACTGCAGTGAACTGGTTTTGATTCATTGTAATCTTTTCTTTTTCCCACTAGACTGATTGCTACAATTACATCAAGATTGTCCTTCAGCTGAACAGCACCCACCTGTATATGTGCGGAACATACTCCTTCAGTCCTTCCTGCACCTATGTTGTAAGCATCAGAATTTCTGTAATATAAGCTATGTCTGACATGCACTACAGGGTTTGCCAGTGTGTCTCTTTTTTTTTTTTTTTTTTTTTTTTTTTGGTTTTACCATAGATTGTTTTTCTAAAATTAATAAAAATCTTTACAGAGCTCCCACTGGATTAGGAGTTGGACTTTGAGAGCAGCTGAGGTTGTTACTTGTCTGGATAATCCACCAGATGTACAGTCTTGTGTTTTTAATTCCAAACTGCATTATGTTGTGTTCAGTGGTAAGCTTTCTTACCTTAAATCTTGAAGGTCTTGAGTTCAGTCTTTATCTATGGTCACTGTCTTCTCATCACACCTCTTAACCTCCTAGCGCAAGAAATCTGGACAAAGCCTAAAATAATAGGGGGACAAAAGCCCAAAAATAGAGATAGACTTTAAATATTGCTCTCACAAACTTAGAAAGTTGCTAGAATAACATGATTTGTGTTAATAAGCATTTTCTAAAGGATATGAAGTCTGAAACTCAAATGTCAGTCATTATGTAGGGACAACAGTCTTCAGTGATTTGACAGAAAACCACAAATTTTATGATGAGCAAACCAAAATATGAGGCAAAAATCTGGGCATTCTGTGAAAATCTGCACAGTTAATAAGTATGCTTCTCATGTCTTTTTAGGTTTTCTGCAGGTACTGTGGTTTCTTTCTTTCTCCGCAACATGTACTAATTGATTGGCTATATTAAATTATTTCTCTCTCCCTGTGTATATTTATATTGATGTTATAGCTACCTTTGCTTTTATGATCTGAGTCCTGACTCATAAAGGTCCATGAAGTTTTGTCCCAAGTAAGTAACTGGTGCCAAAGTCATGGATTTAAACTAAATGCTAAAAATGCATTATTGTACCCTTTGTTATGTCATCTACCCCGGGAAACTGCCACACTGACAATACGCCCCTAAGAGTTGACACAATCCCTAAACAGCATGTCGTACATGGACCGACTCAAAGCCCTGTCACTGTACCAGGTATCCTAAGAGATGACCTGTGTCTGGTATACAAGGCATCCTCCAACCCATTACTGATAGATTTACTGCACGTCAGAAAGTCAAACGGCATCAGAAATGCTTGGTCTAGAGATCTAAACCTCTTCTGTAACATCAGCAGAATAGTTTGGAGAGACAAGTATATTTCTTAGAAGATATGCTGACTTTCCAAATAAAAGAATTGCAGCATCCTTCTTGTTTTGTTGGTGCCTCTGTAGAAATAATAAAATGTCAAGAAGGCATCATAATCATGTAGAACTACTACTGAAGGGATAAGCCCATGTTCCACTGTCTTAATTTTCCAGGGTTCATTGTATTATACTACTGTTAATTTGCTGTTTCTTTAATATTTTGTGATCACTTTTTTGTTTTTGTTTTTTTATGAGTTATTTTATGATTGCATTTTTGTTTTTCTATAGTCCGTTCCAGATAAACTCCTGAGCAGTCAGGATGGTCCTTGTGAAAGAAAGAGGTGTTGAAAATCTGGCTTGTGCTGTCTGGAGATGGACATGCTTCTCTCCCAGGCTCTTCCTCTGATACCTAATGGAAGACAGGCTGGCAGGAAGTCTGGGGATGTTTAGAGAGGAAGATGTCAGCCTGAATTCTTTAGAATTGCTTCTATTTACTTTTTGTTTGCTAGTCAGTAATACCTTCCACTCTCAGGACTTTTAATTTCTGATAAAATACCCATCTAACGTAGTTTATGTCTGTCAGGCAGCTTAAGTGTCAGAAAGTTTTTAAGCGAGTAATATGCCACTGAACAAGCAATTGCATTCCACTTCTAACTTCAGGACTGGATTAGCAAGTCCACGAATCACATGGCACATCGTTCTCCACGTGTTCAGAAAGACAGACCACTGTCTTCCTCTCAGTGCTTTACTGACCTGGGTTACATGTTCCAGCTATGTCAGGAATTATTACATTTTAAAATATGTTAATGGTATATAAAGGCACAAAATCATCCCTTTTTTACTATATCTGTTAAAAAATCCTTTGTACATATGATGTATATATTAATGCAATTTACACATTTCTTTTACTTGAAGGAAGTAATTGTGTGTGTGTGTGTGTGCGTGCGTGTGTGTGTGTGTGTGTGTGTGTGTGTGTGTGTGTGTGTGTGTGTGTGTGTGTGTGATATATATATTACAATTTAACAAACATTACTTGTATGTTACTGATCAATGAACACTTTCCAGTGTATCGAGTGAATGCTTATCCTTACTGAATACTTGTTTTTCTACATATATTGTCTAAGCATTTGTAGCCAGCTCTGTTGACATGGAAATTTAAAACCCAATTGTGAAACAAGTTCATTTGGTGG
Organism: Protopterus annectens; assembly: GCF_019279795.1. Classification (NCBI taxonomy): domain Eukaryota; kingdom Metazoa; phylum Chordata; order Ceratodontiformes; family Protopteridae; genus Protopterus; species Protopterus annectens. The sequence continues at coordinate 1,745,685,981 of NC_056739.1, read as the reverse complement.
CTTGGACATCTTTTGGAGCTGACATGAAGAATATGGTTGTCCTGGAGGGGAGGGGGCAGCCCTGGTCATCAGCTGCCTTCACCCCTCAGAGGAGGTGTGATGAAGCACAAAGCAATTCTGAAGTATGCATTTGTCTCAGTAAGCGGTAAATGAGGTAACCTTCAATTGTGGTTGCACAAAAACATGCCCTCACATTGGATAGGCCTTGCTATGATGTGGTCACACATTCTCTTCCCAGCAGAGGGCCAGATTCAATAAAACCTACACTAAGTATACACTAAGTGTACACAATATGTATTCAATAAAATTATCATATTTTTTATGATTTCTAGTCACTCTGAAAAATTACACTAAATGTACATGTAGTGTACACTTTGTGGTAACTTTTATGAATCTCTGTTTAAAGCTGCAAGAATATCAGTAGGAAAACTAAAATTAGGAGGAAGAAGGTGTGTGTTACATCTGTGTTGTCTGTTCACACAGAACAATGTACATTTAGTGTACACTTACTGTAGGCTTTATTAAATCTAGCCCAGAGTGATTAGCACCTTAATAGAAACTCCAGTGCCAATGAAGGCATAAACTACTTAAATGGTTGTATGCATGATGGCTCTTCCAGATGGCCTTTGCCCATACCTGTCAACTATACAGATTTTTGCAGAATATCCAGATTTTTGCCTCATATTTTTGGTCTGTTTTTCATAAAATTGTGGTTTGCTGGCAAATTAGTTTCAAATCGTTAAAGATTAAAGTTAGACAATAATGACAGATATTTGAATTTCAGACTTCATACTCTTAATTCATGCTAATGCAAACCCTGTTGTTCTAGTAACTTTCTAAGCTTGTAAGAACAGTATTCAGATTTTTCCCTGTTTTTGGGCCTTTGTCCCACTTTTATTTATGGCATTGTCCAGATTTCTTGCTCTAAGCGGTAGAGAGGTATGCCTTTGCCTTCTGGGCATTCCCAATAAATGGGAACAAATAGGCTCAGTCTAGTAAGACAGGGAGGGAGGTCGATCAGCATATAGAAAACAAACATTTTTTTTTCTTGGACCAGCTCACTTCTTCATAACAGTTGTAATAAATAGACCCTTTGCTTTAATTCCTTTTCTCAGGGAGATTAGCTGGTTTTATTACTGAAAGTGCAGCTTTTAGGGTGGTATCTGGCCTTTCAGACATAAGATGCCTTTCTGTGTCCTCTGGGATTGCCTTTCATAGATATTCGTTTATAAGGTTTTCCACATTACCAGATGATTTTCAGCATCAAGCTTGAGTTCCTTCTTTTTTTAATTCTAACTGTTTAACTAGGAAATAGAACCAAAGGTTGAGTTGAAAGAACATAAATCTGAAATACATTCAATCCATAAGAAGTGTCATTCAAAGAAAGCTTGGCTTTTTAAGCTCCAGGAAATATTTTGAAACTACGCCTGTAGAGATGTACTTCTCTCTCAGTTGAAGTAGCATCAATGTTTTACTGTGTTTTTGAGCACACCAGTAATGTGGTTTCACAGACATAAATAAAAAAAGATTCACACTCTAGCTCCCTTTCTCCATGTCCATTTGGGTACCTGTCAAACCACTTTCTACTTTTCTGGATGTAAGTCTTTGTGGAAGATTGTTCTGCTGTCATTGTCAGTGGAGTGCCATATGATGCTTTGGTGCAGCATTTGCTAGACACCTTACAGCTGTCTTTATTAACTCCTCATATCCTTAGGCTCCCTTTCTGTAAAGGAAAGTGTACTCAAAAACATCAAGAGGCTTTGATTCTCTTGCAAAAAAGGTAACAGCTTTGATGACTGGCAATGAAAATCTAAGATTTTGCTTCTTTTCATCATGAGTTCTAAAACAATTAGGGGGCCCAAACCACTAGTAAAACATTGGGTGCTTGACTAATAATGTTAAGGAATGTGAAATGCACTCTAACAGAGGTCACAGCAGGGACCATGTTTAACTAAGGTGCTGAAACTTTGTATTGGGACCTTGATAAAAAAAGTCAGTAATAGAAAACTTGCACATGTGTTATACAGAGCTTTAGTGTATACAGTAAGCTATACTGTATCTTGCATGGTACAGTCATAAGAATTCACAGTCCATTAGCAGACTAATATTTTTTTAATTTTCTGTATGCAGTTACTATAGTTGTTTTTTTGATTGTAATATGTTCATGTGTGTGTGTGTATGTGTGTGTGTGTGTGTGTGTGTGTGTGTGTGTGTGTGTGTGTGTGTGTGTGTGTGTGTGTGTGTGTGTGTGTGTGTGTGTATGCATCTCTCTCTCTTTTATATATATATATATATATATATATATATATATATATATGTGTATTTTTTTATTTATTTATATATTGACATTTGTTTATATATGCCACCATCATCAATCCTCTTTTTCCCATTTTTTTACATGGGATCGGGATGTCCTGTCAGCTGTACCATCTCTCTCTCTAACTTCAGTCCCACTTTCCTACATTCATCAGTCATGCCTATCGTTGGTTTTCTGTCACATAACCCGTCCATCTCTTTGCTGGATGCCCTCATTTTTTCTTACCTTCTTCCTGTCTGTCCCAAATCTTCTTCACAAGATTGTTTTCTGCTATTCTGCACATGTGCCCAAACCATAGTAATCTGTTTGACCTTCTCTGCAATTGACGTTACTTTGACTTCTGCTATGATGTTCTCATTTCTTCATCTGCCCCACAGTGTACATCCTTTCAACTATCTCAGGCACTTCATTTCCATCACCTCTAGCTTCCTCATCTGCTCTATCTTTACTGCCCAAGTTTCTGTACCAAACAGTAGTACTGGTCGCACCACCATTTTGTACACTTTACTTTTCAGCTTCTTGGGCATTCTTTTGTTATACACTACCTCAGCACTCTGTTCCAGTTGGCTGCAGCCCCTCAGATTCTAGCATTGACCTCCTCACTCAAACTTCCCTTCTCCTCAACCACCCTACCCAGATACTTGAAGCTGTCAAACTGTTCCACTATATACCAATCTGTGTCAATTTTCAGCTTTTTCTGATTTCCCCCATTTGCTGCCATTACAACTGTCTTATCTGTACCCAGTTTCATCCCATGTGCCTTCAGTTTTGCATTACCTTTCACTTGTTCAGAGTCTGTCTGTAATGCCACATCATCTGCATACAGCAGCTTTGTTGATATGTCCCCTTTGACCTGTTTTCTAATGTAGTCCATCACCAGTATGAACAGCAGTGGGCTCAGAGCTGAACCCTGGTGCACACCTACTCCACTGGGAACCCCTCTGTGAGATGAAACACTCTTTGAACTTGCTTTATTGGGTCCTTGTATATTGCCTGCACTAATTCTACCAAAGTTTCTGGGACTTCAAACCACCACAGGACTGCCCAGATCACTTTTCTAGGGACCTTGTCATATGCTTTCTCCACATCTAGGAATGTCCAATTGGACTCTTTCCTCATCAATATCTTCTGTTAAACTGTCTGTCTCACTGCAAACATCAGGTCAGTTGTGCTGCATCTTGATCTGAATCTGAATTGTTCATCTCCCATCTCCCCTTTCTACTGCTCTGCCTATTTGTTTATCAATAACCCTCTCCATTACTTTCATGCACTGTGACAGGAGTATGATACCTCTGTCCTACCCACAGTTGTAGATGTCCCGTATTCTTGTACACTTACATTAATATGCTTATTCTCCATTCATCAGGGATACGCCTTTCTCTCCATAGTGCTATGAGTACCCTCAAAAGCAATTTCTCCAAATCTCACCCAACATCTCGATCATACCAGTTTAACCTCATCTGAGCCTGCTGCTTTCCCTGACTTCATTTTCCTTAGTGCTGTTCTTACTTCTTCTAGGGTAGGCTCCTCCTCTTCTTTCATCATAGGTTGTGCCTGGGACAGTACAGCTTCTGTGGGATTTTCTTAATTCAGAAGCTGCTGTAAGTACTCTTTCCATCTACTTTTGATTTCCTGTGGGCTGGTGATCAGGTTGTTTCTGGCATCCCTTATGATGGGTGTCTGACTATCTTCTTTATCATTGTGTCTTTGCCTTTCAATCTGATAGAGTTTCTTTGTGACATCTACCAAGAAGCTGAGTGCCTCTAATGCCTTCTTTTATGCTGGTGCAATTCCTCTCTTAGTCTCTGTCATTAGCCAGATAGTATTCCTTCTTAGCCTGATCCATCTTTTCTATCTCCCACCTTTTCCTACATGTCTTCTTTCTTTTGCTGACTTCCTGGACCTCTGCATTCCATCACTTTCCTTATGTACATTATTTCCATACCTGGCTCAGCCACATACCTGTTCGTGTAGTCCTCATACATGCTGTTTTGAGGTGCTGCTGTTCTTCTTCCATTCCACCAGTTTCCTTTCCTCCTGAGGTGCTAGACCCCGAGTATTTCCTTGAACGTTTGTGCTTTCCCTCCAGTCAACCTCCAGGTCTTCAGCCTAGTTTCTGTTGACCTTAGAGCCTTCTGTGACCACTGTGTGCAGCTGATTGTGGCAACCTGCTGTTTATGCTGTGGGCCGACTGTTTCAGTGGGGATGACTTTGAAATCAGTGAGCCTACTCCAGTGCCCTTTCCTTACTAGGAGGAAGTCTGATTGAGTTGCATGTTGGCCACTCTTGCAAGCTATCTTGTGACTGTTGCTGTGTTGGCCACCATCACGATATTTGGCAGACAGAAGTCTAGAATGGTCTCTCCTTTATTTCTGTTGCCCCACCCATGTGGACCAAAGCAGTCATCATATCCAGTTCTGTCTGTCCTGGTATGTGTATTCAGGTCACCCATTATCAACACCAATGCATGTTGTCCTGCTTTATACAGTAGTTCTTGTAACTGCTGTCTGAATGCTCTCTTTTCTTCAATATCGCAACCCTGCTGTGGGGTATAGGCTGATATTATGAGTAGTGCCGTATCTTTACACTGTAGTCTGATTGCCTTAATTTTTATCACTAATTCTGATGACATCCCTCACTGTTTTCTGAAGCCTCTCCCTCAGCACAGTTCCCACACCTTTTGTAGCTTGTCCTTCACCAGTGCAGTATACTCTGGACCCCAAGCCAAACGATTTTGCTGCACTGCCCTTCCATCTTGCCTCCTGGATATGTAGGATGACCAGCCTCCTCTTTACCATCATGTTATCCACTTCCAAGTTGTGTCCTGTCAGTGAACCTTTATTGAGTGTAGCAATTCTTAGTTCTTGTTTGGCAGGTTTATTGCTTTTACATCCAGATTTCACTCAACAGAGCTATTCCAGGTAATCCAAGCTGGGCAACTAGACACCGGCCAGACAGTAGCTTATTGTCCCAGGGCTGCTGGACTTTATGGTAGGCCCACACTGGCCAATAGGGGCACATACACCCTTCCCATTGTTAGCAAGGGTCCCTGGTGTAGGCTGTGTCCTCAACCTGCTTATCACCATGCCCAAATGCATTTTGATGACATTAGTTAACACAACAGAATCATCTAGATCCAATTTTTACACAGTTGAGTGGCTAGCCCAGATATGACGTGCAGTCTGTGACCCACATTCCCCTATCTTGAGGATACTCCACATCACATTTGATGCTCAAAGCGGTTGGTATGTACAACTCCTCCCCCATAGGGCATGATCTAGAATCTGTGCTACTGCCACAGCCCCATTCTTGGGGGAGTCTGAAGTGGAAACACTCAGCATGCTTTTGAGAGGTGGGACGAACTCCACAGAGACCCAGAGAGAACATACAAACTCTATACATGCATTGACTGGAGGTCAGGATTGAACCTCGTTCCTTGTACATGGGATGTGAATTGCTTACTGCTGCAGTCAACTTTGAGGTCACCAAACAATGAGAAGAAGGGAATATTTCATTTTCTTGCATAACTGAAGTATTTCTGCATTTTACAATACTTAACAATGCTGTCATTCACAGTCCTAATTCTGAACAAGTAAGCATTTGGCAAACAATGCTTTCAGAATGAAGTGCCTTACCAATTCTTATTCGGGTATTTACATTTTGAAATACTTATGTAGATCCATGCAATCTACTGTCTTTTGGCTTTTCCCGGTTAGGGGTCGCCACAGCGTAACTCCTGTCTGCTAATGATTGACAGTGGATTTATTTACAATGCCAATTTGCCCTTTAAAGAAGGCACACCCATTCACGCATGGACCTATCTGCATGTCTTACAGTAACTAAATACAGTTGAACTCTTGCTGAGTACTAACATGGCAGTGACCCATGACTTCTGAACTGTAGCAGTTTGTGTCACTGTGGCCTAGGTGTTATTTCCTTACGAATTAGTTTGCTGCTGGTTTCACTAGTCCACTAAAGTGTTTTTTTACTTTGTAATGAAGGAGTCTCTGGTCTCCTTTCATTGTGTTTATTTTGTGGCAGTATGGCAATGAAGGTTTATGGTATAAACTGATAACAAACATCATCCTGTATGTAGTACAGTTTCTTTTTGTAAACTATAAACAAGACACTTAACTATGCAGTGTTTCTGAGTTTCTCCTGTAGATGCACTGAATGAGCTTACTTGATTATTCAGCTCTTCTTTACATTGTTGTAGGTATGTTTGCTCAGAGTATTAGTTAGTTTGATCAATCCTTTTAATTTTTACTGAACTTGAGCATGTTTCTGCAAAGACAATTACATTCTTTATAATCATGTTTAGGCTTTGTGAAGAGCCTTCTTGAATATACTTTGAAGGGATTTATGATCTGATTTCACAGAAACTCTTGGCACCAGTAGGCCTAGTCATGGAATTTCTGACAACCAAAACCTATGCCTAACATTTCCTTTGCACTCAAAGAATAACATGTTTGAGTATCAGTCAAAGCTCTATTATCTACTAGTATTCTGGCTTGTAGAAAAACTGTAGCTGACTCTTATTGACTGGAATAATATGTTGTTAGTCTAGAGTGTTTCAGTGTATTAATTTATGTGACTAATTTTGAATAATTTCAAATATTCTGTCTTGTTTCAGAGGCAAAAAAATCAAGCAGTGTCATGCTTAGTAGCTTCTGGAGATGTAATGTTATAGCTGATAAGACTGGAATGAACTTTGAAAGATGTTGCACTGTACCAAGGAATCATAAAAGAGATGAGATATCCTGAGGTCTTGTATCAACGTAGTTGCTTTAGCCTTATCCTGATCTGCTTTGAGTCAATCAGAAGTCATGTAGACATGTTCAAAATGAGGCAAGAGAATGGGTGAATATTATTATTGATGCAGAGGTGTGACACATCTATTTAACTTTAAGCCTTTTGCCTCATTGTGTCTAGCAGTTTGATTAGATGCATGTATTTTTAGTTGCTTAGAAGAACCACAAACATGAAGATGACCATTTACACTGATGTCAGCTTCCAGACCTTCAAGTCCTATCTCTGCTGATCTTTTGTGTTCTTCAGCAACTGATGAGTTTCCAAAAGGCAGTCTTAGAAATCAGTATGTATGTAAAGGAGTATTAAAGGTAAAAAGCTTTGAGCTAGTTTCATCCACCCTGATCTGCCAGAATCCCTGATTAGTTTCAGGAACAGAGAAGAACTTAACATTAGACATAGTAGCAAGCAACTGTTTCTTATTTACTTATTTAAAATGTATAATGTCTCTTTTGATAATCAGCTTAAATCTTGAAGCTCTCTATATATTGTCAGTTTGTGTTATTTTCCTAAGTATTGCAATGAATTTCACCTATTCTTCTGGTTCTTTTGCCTTAACAGTAACTCCCATAAATTCTATGAATCTCATTTTCTGCTCTCTATTACCCCTCAGCACAAATGGAAGTCATCATAGAATACATGCAGCTGGTATAGCCTCATTAAAAATTGTAATATGATGTTCTCCTTGAGGATGTCCCAACCTATAAACAAGTTGTAGCAGCACTCTAAGATGTCATCACCAATTTGAGAAAAAGCAGAATGTGTACTTGTTTGAAAATTATATTTCTCGACTTTTAAGCAGCGCATTTCTGTTCTTATGAGCACTTTTAACAGACTTGGATATACATTCTCTAATCATGAATGTTTTCCCAACAATAATCTGCCAAACTTCACAAACATGGATTTTTATTTATCTTACTGTGAATATTTTGGTTCACTGGCTCTTCACTATTATCATATTTGTGGCTCTTATCTTGACTTTTAGTACTGACTGCAATTGACAGCAAAACATTTTGCACCATGCTATCTCATTTCTGTAACTACTATGCTTCCGTTTGTTATCATTTTTAACTGTTTATTTTATTACTAGGTGCCATGTTGGATACCATGCATCTCTCTTTTTTGTCCTTTTTTTCATTTTTATTTATTTGATTACATGTGACAGTGTTAGGCTTCATTGCGATGTCCTTTTCATTTTTATTAACCATTTTGCATAATTCTAGGTTCTCAGGCATACTTTTAAGATGTACATCTGAAAATTCACTTACTCCAGGCACATCTAGTTCTTTATCGTGTGTCAGTCAGATCAGGTTTTCATTACAATCTTCCTTTCCCTTTATCATTTCTGAGTAATTCCGCATGCAGTGCTGACTGTTGTCAGATGATCATGCAAGCTACCATCACAGTTTGGTGCTCTGTGCTTCGTCAGCGCATTAGCATCTATTGATTCTTGAATCTCTTAATTTCTGATAAAAACTAAATGTTTTATATATGGTAGATTCCTTTTGTCCAAGTAAGCTTGAAATGTATCTTTCTAGACAGAAATCTTGTTTAGCTCTACCTTTCTGATGTTAAACGTGTTAAATACCTGCACTGCTTCTACTACTGCAGAGTGAAGGAGTGTTGCACGCACTATTTTCTCTTGCTTTTTGGTCATGCCCCAGTCAAACATGGTTCATATCTTTTAATCCAGAAATTCTGATTTTCTGACAAGTTTTCTTTAAGCTCGAATGAAATAGATAGCTTAAACGACGTGTGTAGACATTTCAAGCCAACATACAACAAATCCAGGTGAAGAATTGGTGGTGCAGTGGATAATGCAAAGAATTATAATACGGTCTCCAATTATAGCCACATTATTATGTGTCTGAGACATGGATGCCAGGAAATTTACCTCGAGCGAAGCTCAAGAGGTGAATCATGGCATCCTTTTCAAGAACTCATAATTTAGGGTTATAATTGAAGATCTCAGCATAATTATTTGTAGTTCATGGTGATTTATTTGCTCCATGTACAACCTGTTACAGGAAAAAAAAAACAAAGTGTTTTTTGTTGGCTTTTAAAGGTGGTAAAGCACTTAGCAAGTGCTGTCAGACAGCTAGACACATCAGTGAAACATTTTGAAATAGTCAGGAGCAAATCATAGCAATAGACAGCGGGCAGAAAAAAATTGTTTTGACTTCTGCTACTGTTGTTTTTTGGCCAGCACTGCCAGTTCTTAGCGTGACACCCAATCTTAACAGAATTTAGGGGGGTATTAACCATTGTTAAGATCGGTCTCAAGATACTGAAGAACTTAACTGGTTTGTTTTTTTCCTGCTATTGAAACACAGTCATTGCTCTCCATGCACTACAGGAATATTACAAATATTTATTAACTCATTACAGCCAAGTACGCCTCCAGTCATTTATGCAGTTACCTCCTACTGTGCCTTTAAGCATCAAACATTGCTTGTTCATATTTGCACTAATAATTCCAAAATCATGCTATGTACTAGGTATCAAAATATTTTATCTTGAAGCTTACATGAAGACAAACACAATTGTATTGATATTTGACGTCTGTCAATGAGTATTTGTTAGAAATGTAAGGTGATAACTTCATTTTTTAAAGGCTCAAGCTGCACCCACTGGGAGATAAAGGTACACACTCAAAAGAGCTGTACTGGAGGAAATGAGTTAATCTTCTTCTTCTTTCAGCTTTTCCCAGTTAGGGGTCGCCACAGCAGATCACCTGTCCGCTCATGATTGGCAGTGGAGTTTTACGGTGTTGAGTTGCCAGCCAGGTGCCCAACCTTCCACAGAAGGCACACACATGCACATACTCACACCTAGGGCCAATTTAGTGTGTCCAATCCACCTACTGCATGTCTTTGGGATGTGAGAGAAAACCGGAGCATCCAGAGGAAACCCACGCGACCACAGGGAGGACATGCAGACTCCACACAGAAGGCACCCCAGCCGAGAATCGAACCGGAGAACCTCTTGCTGTGAGGCGGCAATGCTAACCGCTGCACCACCGTGGCCGCTATTTGTGACTGAATAATCATTTATTGAGAAAATTATAAAAAATATAAAACAGAACAGGAAGTTAAACTTTTGTTATGTAAATGTGAGAAGCAACAATGAAATAAGGGTCACTGAAAACAAGAAGTTTTCAATGACAACAGTGAATAAAGCTGGCATTGTGCTACACGTGGCTGAGTAACATATGTTTAAGCCTGATATCTGCAGTCATACCTGAAACTACTTTGAAATAATCAGTTAAAGCAAACAAAATTATAATGCTCAATGAGGGCAGATAATGAAATAACTTATTTTTAATTCTGACTCCATGTTATATGAAATATGGTGATTACTCTTCAAGATCATTTACTGAACAGCCCAGTAGTCAAGGCCACATTATTTACTATGCCCAGTAGCATTAACACCCATTTAAAGACATACTCATATGTTAATGATGTGTTTGACAGTATTATGCATACTTACAAAATGCTGGAGAAATGTATCAGCTGCCTTTGAATAAATGTAGATTTGCTGCTCTGGGCTTGGTCCAAGGAAGTGGAGGGGGGGATTCGCACAGTCATTCACAGGAAGAACAGGTGATTAAACTGCACTTCCTCAATGCCATTTTTGTAACAAAGGTTGGGTAATCTGAGTTTGTGTACCTTTGCACTCTAGTGTAATACTGTATGAATAGTGTGGACAGGAATTTATCTCCTAGAGTAGCTATTGGCCTGAGTCAATAGTGACCTTAAGTTACAGTATAAAGTAGAGGTGGAATGAAACAAGGGTGGCAGAAGAGCATCTCTTATGAAAAAGGCTTGAGGCCATAAATTAATGAGTGTGCATATTTCTCATTTATACAAGTTCATTGAGATGGGCAGCCATTATTCCTGCATTAATAAATATGATGTCAGAAAACCTTATTTCAAATTCTTAGAATTAAAATGGTTATAATATAGGCCAAGGAAGTTGCATTCTCCATAATATGATAGAATATGGAACTATTTCACTTGCCATAAAAGATTCACTTAGTTGTACTTCAATTTTTTTTCTTGTCAAAAGCTTTCCACTCACACAAGAATTAGATGTCCTAATGACACTGGTTTACACAGGTGTTGCCATTCTATTTCTCAGCCAGGTTATGTACAAGAGCCACCCAGTTGTCCCTCAGATATCTGTGGAACTTTAGACAAGGAAATTCATGCTTCCCTTCTAATCAAAATGAAACTGAGATGGGGCTTGTATTTTATAATTGTTATGAAAAACATCGCCTTTCTCTCATCCTTCCCAGTTCAGGTAGCTGCTACTTCTGAGTTCTTTTTCAAATGGGGAACCAACCCAGGGAATTTTCAGACATCAGGTGGCTTATGGATTTACAGGTAGACGAGAAGACTGGAATTTCCTCTTAAAAGTCTTTGAGCTGTGAGCAGATCTGAGGATTCTTCTTACTTATTTTCCTAAAGGGGACTGTAGCGTTAGCTACACTCAAAATAGAGTGTTAATCCTTTTACCTGAAAACAGAATGGTAGTTTCTGCTAATCCCTGTGATGATAAGCTGTTACATTTCTGGAAAAGAAAATGATTAAAAGCATTTACTTTTAGGTCAGCATCTCTCAGGCCTTCAGAATTCTTTGACAGATTTCTTGACTCACACCCAGTTCAGAAACTTGTGAGACCTGGATCCATGGCACTGAGGAACGGAGCCCTGACTGTTATCAGGGGAGACTGAGGTTTGATTTGCAGCCTTAACTCCGGGGAATCCAGGCAGGGAAGGAATGAGAATGAAGTTGGCACACACCCATCCTGGGTGAAGGGGAGGGTTGTAGGCACTCGGGTGGTGCAATTTCTCAAGAGGAGAGGAGACCATTTCCATTCCTCAAGGATGGTTGACAGGACTGTTGGCCAGCAACATCCCTTGCAGAAGTGAGGGAAGACCCAGCATGAACAGCCCATTGCATGCCCTCTTCCCCTTTCATAGCCAAGCATGCACAAAGATGTAGAATTGCAGAAAGAAAAACTCTGGTTGCTGCCTAAATAATGTCCACTTGTGGTTGATTCTTTCCCTCAATGATGAGGGCAAAAATGGGTCAATTGCTGACAGGGGTCTGAATATCAGCAGGCAGCAAGGTCAAAAATGTGAAAAGAAAAACAAGCTTATGAATAGAAAATCCAAAACTCTGTTCTCAGAAACATATTCTCAAACATAAACCTATTCAACAAAGTATGAAGCCCAAATCCCCCAAATTCTGTTCCTAGGCCACAGAGATGGGGTTGTCTCATTTTACATTTCTTTTGGAGAGTTGAGAGAGAAGATCATTTTTACATCCCTTCCTTTTTTCCTGTCATCCAGACAATCTTCCTCATCCTGCAGGTGGAGAAGCCAAAGGGTATTCTTGTAAGTCCCATTTTGCTCATTAAGATTTGGTTTAATTGTTCTGTCAGCTGTCCCCAAGTACACTGATAACTTCTGACTTTGTGGAAGTTACATGCCAGGAATCAAGGAACCCTACAGCATCCATCCTTTAAATCCTGGGGTATATGCAAGTGGGTTACCCAAATTATGTTGCTCAGTATGCATGTAAGAAGCTTTTTTATTAATTGTGGTGTTCCACTCTCTTGACTCCATCTCATGCCTGATATACAGTTAGTAATCAGTTTCCACAAACACTCTACTGTCTCCATTTACTATTTTGTCCTTCTGCTGCAGTTTTGTCAGAATCAGCTCTTTCTGATGATAGAATTGCATCTTTACTATTACAGATCTTGGCTGCTTATCGCCAGCTTTGGAGCATGCATACAATGTGCCCTTTCAATTAACTCCTGCTCTGGAATACCAGTCCAGTTGCTTATTTGTGCTTTTATAAAATTAATATAGTCTGTTCCTTCCAGTTATCCTGGTACAGAAAACGTCTCAAGTTTTCCCTACATGCTCTATCCTCTAATTATACCATTTTTTAAAATGTCTCTTCTTGAGCAGTCTCACACTCAGACAGCCTCTTCTTCATTTCCACCTCTGATTTTTTGCAGTTTTATCAGCTCACATGAATATCTGTTAAAAGCATCTTCTACTTTTTGCCTTTTGTTATTCGAGTTGATATACTTCTTCAGTGCTTTTTTAATCAGCTCTGAGCACATTTGACTTACTGGAAGTCATGTCCTGCACCAAAGCTGGAGCTTGAACTGCTTTTTGGTGAACAGCTGCAGGATTCTTCCGGGCAGTGTTTTCTTCTTACCTTTTTGTGATTGATTTTCTTTCAGGCTGTCTGAATTTCTTCAGTGCTGGCATGCAGGCAGTACACTTACTAGCCAGTAAATAAAATTTACTCAGAAAGACAAATTCACTGGCTCTCATTTCTGAGTTTCAGTTTTCACACTGGGAGAACTGAATTTAAGCTGCTGTTCAGTTTGTAGCCATCTTGGAAATCTCACTATTTCAATCTTTGGTTTAAATACCAAGTATAACAGACTCATATGTTTTTTTTTATCTGCTACTGTTAAATCTTGAATAAAAAACTGGAGTGTTGCATCTGAATGTTTGATGCCTAGTTTATAATTATACTGTTGTTTTACATTTTTTATCTGCTACTGTTAAATCTTGAATAAAAAACTGGAGTGTTGCATCTGAATGTTTGATGCCTAGTTTATAGTTATACTGTTGAAATATTTACATTTTTTTCGGGGGGGGGGGGGTCTGGTGCCTTAACCAAGCATTCACTATATCCCACAGTGCCTGCTAAACAAAATTGTCTCACTAGACATCCATCTCCAGGGTAGCAGATCAGATTTCTTATCTATTTAAAGTTTGAGAATGGGTTGATATCATTTTGAATTTAAATTATTTGTTTAACAGATAAAACTGCATCTTTCATGTATCAGTTTTCCCGAGAGCAGTTTCAGAAGGAACCTGCTGCTAGGTAGCTTGATTAGTTTTATATCCCTACACTCAGAGAGCAGATGGCCAGTTTGTATGCCAGGAGAGGTACAGTCCTGTAGCATAGGTACCTGCAGCATTTCCTTACCTAAATATTGTTATCTGTTATCCCATTTGGATTCTAAGTAGTATGAGAAGGTATGGTGGCATCACAGATTTACACTGCAGATCTTAACAACACCAATTTTAATCCCTCACAAATTTCTCTACCCTGTTTATTCACTTCAGCTTATTTTACATACATTTTTTTCATTCTTACATATCTGTGTTGTAAATCTGCACAAAATGAGGCAAAGGAATGGCTGGATATTAACACTGAATGACTTTCTGCAGGTTAGCCATGGTTGTGCTGATCAAGAAAAATGAACACAGGTTTTGATCAGTGGTACAGTCAGAGTGGCCTGTAGAAAGTATTACTGGCATCTCATCTTTAAGTCATCACCACAGTGTGTGCTACACTTGCCTATTAACTGGGGTCAATATTGTCCTTTACTGTCAGAAGCAAACTTTGTCTAAAGGTGCACATGTTAATTAAGTCTTGATAAGAGTTTTTCTTCATGGTACCAGAGAACTAAAGAGAGTTGTTCTGAACCTCATGAGGATCTTTCTTCATAAGTAATGCTGAAGAAAGAATCAGGTGATTGGGTCAAGGTGGGTCTGCAAGGAAAGTCTTGGCCACAGAGCTCCCCACAGTACTGAATATTTAAAGTGAAAGGGTTTCACTGCTAGAGTTGTGTTTGAAAATAAATTGAAGACATTGTGGATGAAATTGTCATAGAAAATATAAGTTGTTATTCAGTACAGACTTCTAGGACATCTCAGTCTGAAGATTCATCTTCCCTCTCACCTTGGTCCGTCTCTTCAGCTTTTTCCTTTCTGTTAGGAAATACCTGGGAATCTTTGGGCTGCTGTTCATGTTGATGATCTCTTGTCATCAGTAGCAGTTAAGGATGTGAGCCCCAGATGAAGCTGCCAGAACAATCTTAAAGAAAGAGCTCCACTTGCTGATGAGATGCTTAGAAGGAAAGTGAAACCTGATAGCTATCGTAGGTGCATACAAAATAAACTTTCTGTCAGAATCTCACCAGCATTTTTGCTAATGTCTTTTCTTCTGACTTTCTAGAAAATAGCTGACTTTTCCATTGTGGAAGGCGCCAGTGAAGATGGGAAAGGACGCTGCCCTTTTGATCCACACTACTCATCAACTGCCATTATGGTTGGTAGGTACTTTTTTCACAAACTTCCTTTGTTATACAGAATTTACAGATGGAGTAACAACACACTTGTCAGATCGCTGGAAATAAACATATAAGTTGATCAAAGAAAATTGATTTCAGATAGAAAGTTATCTATTACAAATGTAGTTAATTTCTACACTATATTATTCTAAATGGTATTGATAAACCTTTCAGTATAGTAATATCATCTGTCCTAGTAGGAGAAGAAATATTTATTCAGTAGCAAGCTAGAACTGCTATCTCTTTACTGTTTGCTTTTTGTATAATTGTAATCTTTGTTTAGTTTAAGATGGAGTGACACACATTACTTGTCTTTTTAACTTGAAATCATTAATTAAGTGCATTTTGTAGTTAAGTGTCAGGACATATTTTCTTGACAAATTTGTTAGATTTTTTTTTTTTGCCATTTGTCTCACACTAGATATTTAGAATCATACAGTGGTGTGCTTTTCTGATAAAAAAATAAAACAGCACATATTTCTCAGGAAAACTGATATTTTCTCTTATTTAAAATATAACAAAAAAAGATTTTTTACAGCTCCACAGACTTGCACATATTTGAAATGCTGTTGTCTCATTGCATGTAGTACTTTTAACTTATAAAGTGTAATTTATAAGCTGGATTTTCATGAGTTGTTTTCTGGAAAATGTATAAGAAAATCTGGAAACACTGCATTTACAACTAGGATCAGAATGGCTATTAGAAATTGATGAATTGCAACTTTGCAAAACAATTATTTTAATTAAATAGCTATTTCATCTGATATCAGGACCATCCTTGTGTCCTAAGCTTGGTTATACTTTCCACCAGTCAGAATTTTGCATTTTTTTTTCAGAAATTCCTCTGGGGACAGATGTATTCCTGTGATTATGCACCAAGAAGTAAACTGTCAAATGCAAAAAAAGTACAGTTGTGTACACTTACCATAAATGTAGGTGTTTGAGTGGATTCACTGTTGCAGTCCTGACTTGTGGGATTTTCCTGCTGTGAAAGCCCTTGCCGTCTCGACTACCAGAGAAAAGTTCTCCCTCCTCCATCAGCTGGCGGATACCTTCATCAATGTCAGTATGCTTGGGTATATAGGGAGCCAGCTGACATCATGATTTCATTTTTTTCTTGCCCCCCTGAAGGTAGGAGGCTCCCAAGACCAGTTCTAAAGTAAAGGGCCTTAGACAGAGAACCTAAGCAAGGGAAGGGGCAAAAAGGAGGGTTCCCTTGGCTTGAGAGGAAGCTTGTACCAGTCTACACTGTAGGCTAAGGGGGAAGGAGGGCGGGGAAAGAAAACTGCAACAATGAATACACTTGCACATCTACATTTATGGTAAGTGTACAGAACTGCACTATGTTATTCATGTTTCACTGTTGCAGTCCTGACTTGGGGAATGATTCCCAAAGCTGAAAAGGAGGGTGGATGGTAGATTAGGGAGAGTCAATGCCCTGCAGAATGACAGTGGTGAATCCTGCGGTCGACCTGGAAAAGGCTGATAAATGGTAATGTTTGGTATGCACAGATGACCAGGTAGCAGCTTCCTTGATAGGGACTCCTTTTAGAAAGGCAGCAGAAATAGCACTAGCCCTAGTAGAATGAGCCCTGACACCCTCGGGTGACTTCTTACCATGATGGCTGTAACAAAATAAGATATAGTAAGAGATCCATTTGGAGATAGTCTGTTTGGAAACTGGTTTTCCCTCAGAAACTGGTGACAAAGGCGACAAAGAGTTTGTCTGATTTTCTCAAAGTCTTAGTTCTCTCAAGATAGTAATGGCGCTGTCTATGTACATCCAAGGAATGAAGAATTCTTTCCCCTGTTTTTTGGATTGGGAAAGAAGGTAGGCAGGTGTATGGCTTGATTTAGTGATGTGTCTGTCACCACCTTGGCTATAAAGGAAGGGTTAGTCCTGAGGGAGACACTGTCTGGATGGAAGATAAGGAAGGGTTCCACCGCCATGAGAGCCTGCAGCTCAGAGACTGTCCTAGCAGAAGTGATAGCCAGAAAAAGGCCAGTTTTCCAAGTTAGAAACTTTAAGTTTTCAGAAGCCGCTGGTTAGAAAGAAGGCAGAGTCTGTTTTTTTCAGAACAAATTTGAGGTCCCATGGAGGGGTGGGTTGTCTCCTGGGAGGCCTCATGTCAATCACTCCCCTGAGAGATTGTCTAAGATGGGGGTGAGAAAAGACGAGAGGAAAAGCAGGGATATGGACAAAAATGACAGACGCATGAATTTTAATGGAAGAATAGGATAGGCCCTTGTCAACCAGATTAGCCAGGTAGTCTAGGATGATAGGGATCTTGGCTAAGAGAGGATTGTGGCCCTGTTGTTCACACCAAATGTAAATCTTCTCCACTTAGCTGAGTAAGATTTCATAGTACTGGGCCTTCTGGCCTCTTTAAGAATGTCTTGAACCTGCTTGCTTAGAGCAGGATCCATCCAGGATGCTGTGGAATTGTCCAGGCTGAGAGTTTGAGTATCTGCAGGTAGGGATGCAAAATCTTTCCCTTGTCCTGTGTCAGAAGGTCCAAGCTCTGAAGTATCTGCCATGGTTTCTCATTGGTTAAGTTGAGCAGCAGAGGATGCCAGTGTTGTCTTTGCTGTCAGTATTGCAGTTGGCCCCTCTACCCTTATTTTTAGAAGCACCAGAGGGAGCAGATGCAGTGTGGGGGGGGGGGGACTTGCATAGATGAAAAGGTGTGTCCAAGGGAAATAAAATGCATCTGTCTTCCAAGCTAAGGGTTGGTTGCTCCTGCAGCAGAATCTTTTCAGTTGAACATTTTTTTCTGGTGGCGAAGAGGTTTATCTGGGGAAACTCCCCATTCCTTGGCTATGCTGAGAAATGTTTCCTGATGCAAATGCCATTCATGGGGGTCCATCAGTTTCTGCTGAGGTGATGCACTAGAAGGTTTTGAGCACCTGGAAGGTATTGTGCCAAAAGGTGTAACCCAGAGAGTGAGAGGTCTCCCAAACTTGCATTGCTAGGTGACAGAGAAGGTAGGAGTGATTGTTTATGTACCACATGGCTGTAGTGTCGTCTGTTTTGACTAACAGAACTCCTGGTTTCCATTTTTCTCTGAAGGCTACCAGGCTTTTTTGAACTGCCATAGCATCCTTCACATTTATTTATTTGTCTCTGAACTGATTTTCCCACTTTCCTTGAGTCTGGAAGTGTTTGAAATGCGCTTCCCAGGCTGTCTCCGAGGCATCTGTGGTGACAGTTTTCTCCTGGGATGTGAACCTAAAAGGAGGGCCCTAGTTTGGTGCAGAAGCTCATGTCCACCTTGCAAATTCCTCCTTGAGGCAAGGAATCAGCTGTGTCTTGGTTGAGAGGGGCTGTGTGTGCTGGCACAACACATTTTTGATTTACCACTGGAGCTTCCTCATGTGTAGCCTGGCTAGATGGACCATGGGGATACAAGATGCCATGTAGCCCAATGTTCTGAGGAACTCCCTGGCTGTGAGGCATTGTTTCTGCATGATCTTTAGGAAGTAATGAGTCAAGAAGGAGACATTGTCTGGAGGTAAGAAGGCCTTTTGCAGGGATAAGTCCAAAAGAGTCTCCAAGAAGACAGTCCTGGTAGAAGGCTCTGTGTTTGATTTGTGATAATTTATGGTGAAACCCAGGGAGGTCAAGAGATTCTGCATGAACAATGGATCTAAGTGGAGTTTTGAAAGACTTGTGGCCTGTATTAGGCAATCGTTCAGGTAGGAGTAGATTTGGACACCTCTGGTCCTGCAAAAGGCAATTAGAGGGGATAATCACTTTGTGAAGACATTGGGTATGGTAGCCAAGCCAAAGGGCAGAGCACAAAATTGATAGTGACTGGTACCTGCTCTGAAGAGTAAAAAGATTCTGTGTGATTCCTCTATGGGGATGTGCAAGTAGGAGTGTTTTAGATCAGGGTGTCCATGGAGGCCTGTGGGGATATCATGAGTAAAAGCTTTTGAAGAGTTAACATTTCTGAATTTTGGAACCAGCAGGAACTGATTGAGGCCAGATAGGTCTAGAATGGAATGCCAAGATCCTTCTTTCCTGGGAACCAGGAATAGTCTGGAGTAGAAACCCTTTCCTTTTTGGGGTTCTGGAACCAGTTTCCACTGAGCCCTGGGAGCACAAATTCTGAATTTGGGAAAGGGCCTCTGTCCTTTGGTTTGGGGGGAATGTGTGGACATCCTGAGTGCTTCAGTGACTCTTTGAATCTGAGTCTGTAGCCATTTGAAATAATGCTTAGAACCCATCTGTCCAAAGTGATGACAGACAAATTTTCCTTGAAAAGGGATAGTCTTCCTCCTACACTTGTGGGGGGAGGGGATGGAAGGAGAGTCAGAGAGACTGGTATGAGTCATTGTTGCTCTCTGCCAGGGCCCTGTGGAGTAGAACTACCTTGCCTGGAAGTGTCTGGATTCCACTGCCTGGGTCTTTGTTGTTGTTACCTTTGTGTCCTTTTCCTATATGGCTTTCTCTGCATGGTTTGGATTGTGAAGGAAAGGATCAGTGTTTAGAGGAGCAGTTCCTACTGAATCTAGGAGGCTGAACCTGAAGGAAGTCTTTAACAGTTTGCATGGATTTAACTTTGTTTTCCATCTGTTCGAGTACAGTCTCGGCTTTGGACCCAAAGAGGAAGTCCTTGTCCAGAGGGGCATCCAAAAGATTAGACTTGACATGCTCAGGGAGGGATTTTTCCCTTAGCCATGCATGTCTCCTAATAACAGAACCAGTAGCTGCAACCCAGTTGGAAGCTTCCATAGCATCATAGCTTCAGTGTAAGGAATGCATATCAGCTTGAGATCTAGAGTGACATGGCTCCAGTAATTCTTTGGAAAGATTCTTGTCATCAGTGGTTTTAATTTTTTGGTTCAGCTGATCCAGAACAGTCTGCTGTTATTTAATCATGTGGAACTGACAGTTAAGGGCCCTCATAGCTAAGGTTGCAGACCTGTAAACTTTTTTGCCAAATCTATCAAGAGCCCTGCTCTCTTTATCAGTGGGCAGGGTTTTTTGAAGGAGTTCGCTCTAGCTCCTTTGGGTCCTGGGTTCATAACCTCTGGATCAGCAGAGAGGTTCTTAAAGAGATGTTTATGAGAGTCCAGTACCCTACATAACCTGTCAGGTTTTCAAAGGGAAGGGAGTCTGGATTCAGAGGAATCAAATAAAACATACTCTACAACCTCTAAAACTGGAGGGATGGCAAGAGGCTTTGGCTCTGGCATGTCAAGAAATTCCCTAATCCTCTTTTTGGATTGCTGGTAATCCTGGGCTTCCCACTGGAAATGTTCTCTCATGGCATGAAAAGTTTCCCCAAAGGAAATGTCCTCAGGGAGGGAGCAGATGCTGTGTTTTTCTCTGAATCTGACTCTTCAAAGAAATTCAGGGGAGGAGGGGTTCTTCATCAAAAACAAAATCCACATGGTCAGAATCTTCAGCTGATTCAAAAGGATCAGAAAGGACTTCTGGAGTAGGGCCTGTTTTCCTTTCCCTGGTGAAGTCTCAATAAGGGGTTTCCTGGATCTAGTCAAGGAAATTAAATCCAGCTAGCCTAACTAAATCCTGCAGATAACCATGTGTGTGGGAGCTGATAGGCCTGTGCTTAGATATGGAGGAAGTACCCTTCTTTGGGTTAGCTATCAGTTTGGGCCTAGGTACATTTGCAGTTCTGACACCAGTCTCTCAGGAGGACACTGCAGCTGGCATTGGCTGATGCTATAAAGGAACATCACTGGTTAAAGTGCATTCATCGGAAGCCGAGACCTGCAGAACAGCCCCAGAACTAACCAATGGACCATGTCCTAATATTTGTGTGGAAGTTGAGGTACCCGACAGCATACTGGACTCTGGACGGGTCTCAATAGAGGCCTGCACCACTACTTCATTCATGGAAGGGGGCTGTAAAAGTGCCCCATCTTCTTCAATGATCACAAGCTTGGAGGACTAGTTGATGGAGAGTGATTGTTGTCTGAGGCCCTAAGCCTGAGTCATCTTTCTTTATCTCTTCTGCACTTAAGGTGCTCAGCTTGGATCGACTGGAAGATGCCACTGGACACTGAGAACGTGATGCAACACTAAGGTGCCTAGGTAAGTTCTCAGCCCTACACCTAATACTCCTAGAGTTGAAACGATCACAGAAACTGCAGTTAGGCACGTCATGATCTGGGCCTAAACAGGTGACACAAAAAGAATGGACGTCTCAGTGTGGAATTTGCTTACCACAACAGAGACAATTATTGACCTTCTCTGACATGAGTCAAAAAATGTAGAAAGGGTTCCTTAACAGGATACATAGCTTTCAGAAGGTTTCTCTCTGGTGAGAACCAACTGACATACTGACTGGAACTCTGCTTCAGTCTCCGATGGCAAGAAAGACTGAAATCATGACGTTGGTTGGCTCTCTGCATAACTGAGCTTACTGACGTCAGTCAGTGTGTCTGCCAGCTGTTGGAGGAGAGAGTATTTTCCTCTGGTAGTTGGCCAGCCAAGGGATTTCATGGCAGGAAATCCCAAAAGTCAGGACTGCGACAGTGAAATACGAAGAACATCTGTAGCTCTCCATGCTTGCCAGTTCTTTTTTCTTTTTCATTCAAATATTTTGTATTACATTCATTGGTGTCATCAGTAAAGATCCCACGTTTGCATGCCTTTTATTGACAAAGTGTAAGATTTGTCTGCTGATGTCATGTGGCATTGACCATGCATTTGCAGAAAGCAAGTTATTTGCAGGAAGTTTTCTCCATTTTTCCAGCAGATAAGCCATTATCATTGTACCTTCAGCTTTGTTTTGAGGACTGGTTAGGGACTTGTCCTCATGGAGGATGGCTGTGCCTTCCATAGCCAACTGGTCCTCTCAGGAGCATGGATTGTCCATGAGTAGGAAAAACAGGAAAAATTCATAGGTTTGTAGGTGTTTACTAGGCTAACAAACACAAGGGCATTTTTAAGCCCAGCCATGCATCCCAAATCTCTGACAAGTTCTGATACTCTTGATAAATGTAAGCATAGGCCTTGGAGATGAACCATTTTCAGGTTACCTGTTTGCATTAGAGACATAGATGCCACCCTGTTCTGGTCTCTGTTTCAAGGAGAAACTTGAAAGTACACCACCAGACCCTACCTGGGGTGCATCCCAGACTACTTGCTTCATTCCATATCTGGTCATCTCAGTTCTTGGTCTGTCCTTCCTGACTGTGGGGCGTAGACTTTTGAGTTATCAGATCATAAGTCAAGGTACTCACATAGAAATGCAGAGCTGTAGTGGCAGTACTATGATAGTAAGTTAGCATGTGCAGCGTATCTAGGATGCTTCACTTATATGTGCTTGTATAGGAATGATTTTGCATAGAACAAAAAGGTAGAAGCCTATGAAACAATCTCTTACAAAAGATTCTGATGAGGCCTGTATCTTGTTGTGGACAGTCTGGAATCTGCCTTAGCAATGTACTGGGACCTCAGTGGATGATAGTAACCTTCACTATCAGTGACCAACATCTTGGAGATGCTTGATTATGTGCTTTAGTTGGGCATGCTTCGTGTTTAAAGATATACTGCTCACTTGGCAAACAGAAAAAAAAGATAAGCAGCAGCAACAGACAGCATAAGTGTGTCCACTGAGAAAGAAGAATAGCAATGATGTTCCAAGCAAGGAAAAACAACATCACATGTGGTTGAATAAAAGTCTTTTTCATAAGGATGATTGTATGCTTTGTGGGCTGCACAGTGGCAAAGCAGATAGTGTTGTCACTTCACAGCAAGAGGTTCCCTGGTTTGATTCTTGGCTGAGGTGCCTTCTGTGTGGAGTCTGCACATCCTCCCTGTGTTCTCATAGAGTTCCTCCAGGTGTTCTGGTTTCCTCCCACTTTGCAAAGACATGTAGTAGGCAGATTGGACATCCTAAATTAGCCATAGGAGTGAGTGTGTGTGCAAGTGTGTGGTATGGAAGAAATACCGTGGCAGGGTAGTCAACCAGTGGTGTAAACCTTGTTTCTAGATGATTGTCACTGTTAAAGTGACATCCTGACCCCATATGCAAAAAAATGGGAAAAAGGGGTTGTGGATGGATGGATTGTATGCTTTGTGATAAGGAAAATTTGTGGTAATGCTGTAGTTGTCCTCTAAAATGAGCATTATACTCTGCCATAACAATGTTGTCACATCATCTATGATACTGTCTCCAAATGATCTAATAAGAAACATATTACACCAGTACTTATGCATTATCGTAGAGACTGATGGGATGAGAAACTGTAAGGACTAAAAAACATACCTAACAACACCTGAAAGTAGAATAGGCCTAACAGATGGACACGTGTATGAGGTGTATGTACTAATGACATGTGTCATATAGAGGTTGGCAGTGGTGAGGAAGCACAGGCCATTGTTTAAATGCTGTCACCAGTTGTATGAGTAATAGGCTGCATTGCTACCACATCTAACGACCTTTATACCTTATTGTACGGGGTGCTGTTTATTACCCCA